>NC_037671.1:82581192-82873712 GCF_003255815.1 Theropithecus gelada | reverse complement strand
ATGATCAAGTGGGCTTCATCCCTGGGATGCAAGGCTGGTTCAACATAAGCAAATCAATAAACGTAATCCAGCATATAAACAGAACCAAAGACAAAAACCACATGATTATCTCAATAGATGCAGAAAAGGCCTTTGACAAAATTCAACAGCCCTTCATGCTAAAAACGCTCAATAAATTCGGTATTGATGGAACGTACCTCAAAATAATAAGAGCTATTTATGACAAACCCACAGCCAATATCATACTGAATGGGCAAAAACTGGAAAAATTCCCTTTGAAAACTGGCACAAGACAGGGATGCCCTCTCTCACCACTCCTATTCAACATAGTGTTGGAAGTTCTGGCTAGGGCAATCAGGCAAGAGAAAGAAATCAAGGGTATTCAGTTAGGAAAAGAAGAAGTCAAATTGTCCCTCTTTGCAGATGACATGATTGTATATTTAGAAAACCCCATTGTCTCAGCCCAAAATCTCCTTAAGCTCATAAGCAACTTCAGCAAAGTCTCAGGATACAAAATTAATGTGCAAAAATCACAAGCATTCTTATACACCAGTAACAGACAAACAGAGAGCCAAATCAGGAATGAACTTCCATTCACAATTGCTTCAAGGAGAATAAAATACCTAGGAATCCAACTTACAAGGGATGTAAAGGACCTCTTCAAGGAGAACTACAAACCACTGCTCAGTGAAATCAAAGAGGACACAAACAAATGGAAGAACATACCATGCTCATGGATAGGAAGAATCAATATCGTGAAAATGGCCATATTTCCCAAGGTAATTTATAGATTCAATGCCATCCCCATCAAGCTACCAATGAGTTTCTTCACAGAATTGGAAAAAACTGCTTTAAAGTTCATATGGAACCAAGAAAGACCCCGCATCTCCAAGACAATCCTAAGTCAAAAGAACAAAGCTGGAGGCATCACACTATCTGACTTCAAACTATAGTACAAGGCTACAGTAACCAAAACAGCATGGTACTGGTACCAAAACAGAGATATAGACCAATGGAACAGAACAGAGTCCTCAGAAATAATACCACACATCTACAGCCATCTGATCTTTGACAAACCTGAGAGAAACAAGAAATGGGGAAAGGATTCCCTATTTAATAAATGGTGCTGGGAAAATTGGCTAGCCATAAGTAGAAAGCTGAAACTGGATCCTTTCCTTACTCCTTATACGAAAATTAATTCAAGATGGATTAGAGACTTAAATGTTAGACCTAATACCATAAAAATCCTAGAGGAAAACCTAGGTAGTACCATTCAGGACATAGGCATGGGCAAAGACTTCATGTCTAAAACACCAAAAGCAACGGCAGCAAAAGCCAAAATTGACAAATGGGATCTCATTAAACTAAAGAGCTTCTGCACAGCAAAAGAAACTACCATCAGAGTGAACAGGCAACCTACAGAATGGGAGAAAATGTTTGCAATCTACTCATCTGACAAAGGGCTAATATCCAGAACCTACAAAGAACTCCAACAAATTTACAAGAAAAAAACAAACAACCCCATCAAAAAGTGGGCAAAGGATATGAATAGACATTTCTCAAAAGAAGACATTCATACAGCCAACAAACACATGAAAAAATGCTCATCATCACTGGCCATCAGAGAAATGCAAATCAAAACCACAATGAGATACCATCTCACACCAGTTAGAATGGCAATCATTAAAAAGTCAGGAAACAACAGGTGCTGGAGAGGATGTGGAGAAATAGGAACACTTTTACACTGTTGGTGGGATTGTAAACTAGTTCAACCATTATGGAAAACAGTGTGTCGATTCCTCAAGGATCTAGAACTAGAAGTACCATATAACCCAGCCATCCCATTACTGGGTATATACCCAAAGGATTATAAATCATGCTGCTATAAAGACACATGCACACGTATGTTTGCTGCGGCATTATTCACGATAGCAAAGACTTGGAATCAACCCAAATGTCCATCAGTGACAGACTGGATTAAGAAAATGTGGCATATATACAACATGGAATACTATGCAGCCATAAAAAAGGATGAGTTTGTGTCCTTTGTAGGGACATGGATGCAGCTGGAAACCATCATTCTCAGCAAACTATCGCAAGAACAGAAAACCAAACACCGCATGTTCTCACTCATAGGTGGGAACTGAACAATGAGATCATTTGGACTCGGGAAGGGGAACATCACACACTGGGGCCTATCACGGGGAGGGGGAAGGGAGGAGGGATTGCACTGGGAGCTACGCCTGATGTAAATGACGAGTTGATGGGTGCAGCACACCAACATGGCACAAGTATACATATGTAACAAACCTGCACATTATGCACATGTACCCTAGAACTTAAAGTATAATAATAAATAAATAAATAAATAAATAAATAAATAAAAAACTAATCACATTAAAAAGTGGGCCAAGAACACGAATAGACAATTCTCAAAAGATGACAAGTAGCTGATAAGTATATGAAAAAATGCTCAATATCACTGATTATCAGGGATGTGCAAATCAAAACCATAATTAGATATCATCCTATCCCAGTTAGAATGGCTATTACTAAAAAAACAAAAGAAAACACACAAGAAATAATAGATGCTGCTAAGGATGTAAAGAAAAGGGAACTCACATACTCTTGTTGGGAATGTAAATTAGTACAACCATTATGGAAAACAGCATGGAGATTCCTCAAAAAACTAAAATATTAATAGAACTACCATGTAATCCAGCAATCCCACTACTGGGTATCTATCAAAGTAAAATAAATAATTACATCAGAGATACTTGCATTTGCATATTTATTGCAGCACCATTCACAATAGCAAAGATATGGAATCCACCTAAGTGTCCACAAACAAGGAATGTATAAATAAAGAAAATATGTCATACTATATGCATACAATAGAATACTATTTGGCCATAAAAAATAGTGAAATTATGTCAGTAGCAGAAACATGAAAGGAACTGGAGATCATTACATTAAGTGAAATACACAGACACAGAAAGACAAATACTGCATGTTCTCATAGGAGCTACAAAATTTGATGTCATTGACGTAGAGAATAGAATGATAGATTATCAGAGGTAGGGAAGGGTGCAAAACAAGATGCATGTTGGGAATATTTACCCTGATATATTCTTTTAGGACCTCAAATGCCACGCTAACGAGTGTAAATTTACTTCCCTGTCAGTGGTGAGCCACTGACAGTTGCAGAGCAAGGTGCTAAGACAATTGTCTTTAAGAAATCTAATCTAACTGTCATGTTACCTAAATTGGTACTGAAGGTAAAGATATCAACACAGTATTAAAATAATATGGCTACAGAGGGTGAACTAAGGCAGTGGGAAGGGAGAAAAAGGTGTAATGTTTAAAGACAGATCATAGGATTTGGCCAGTGATCGGATACTGGGGCACAAGGAGAGATGACAAAGATTTCTCAGGGGCTTCAAGTCCCTATTACAAGAAACAGGAAACAGAAGGAAAAAGAAGAAAGAAAATGACTTGATATTACTTGAGGGCATAAGGAGTTGAAGTACAGGGCATCAAATTGCCTATCAGGTATTTGGAAATGCAAGATAAGAGGTCAGCAGTGGGATAAAAACAGAAATAGGACAATAAGGAAATTACTTACTATTTGTGCAGCTAAAATACTGACACAAGTAAATTCTCATATTGAAAAATGCAAGTGTCACTACAATTGCTAGTTTACTTCTGTGGTGAGCAAGTCATAAATAATTAAACATCACTGGTCTTATCAAAGCCAAGAAGAATGCAATCTAATTGTTTTGAATCTAGCAATCTAGTAAATATTGTTTTAAATACTAGAAAACTTAACAATATAGTACTTCCTGTGAATTCTCCAAAACAAGCTTTCCTTAAATAAGGTCTACATAACCTCATAACACTCAGGAACAGAAATAACACTAGACTTTATTGGAAATTCTTCTTGTGGCACAGTACATTCAACATTAGGAGGTTACAAGGCAGATTCAAGGGAAAAGTATAGCAGATAAGTTTTTAGGTAAATGTTCCTAAACCTTTCTATTTGGCTTGCATTGCTAGATAACAAAAACCAGGCCAGGCACGGTGGCTCACACCTATAATCCCAGCACTTTGGGCAGCTGAGGCAGGCAGAGTACTTGAGGCCAAGAGTTCAAGACCAGCCTGGTCAACATGGTGAAACCCCATCTCTACTAAAAAAACAAAAATTAGTCAGGCGTGGTGGCACACTCCTGTAATCTCAGCTACTCGGGAGGCTGAGACAGGAGAACTGCTTGAACCTGGGAGGCGCAGGTTGCAGTGATCCGAGATCATGCCACTGCACTCCAGCCTGGGGGACAGAGTGAGACTCTGTCTCATAGATACACAGATAGACAGCAGGCAGGCAGACAGACAGAAAGCAAATACCAAATGACAATGGGAACTTGCTTTAAAACAGCAATAAAAACCTTCCAAAGAGAATGCTGTTACGACCAATGCGTAAACATGACTCTTCTCCAACCCAGGAAGAACGTTAACAGCAAATGAGATCCTGCCATTTAAGCAAATGCACCTAAGTGCTCTCAAACACAATGGGCCCTTGAACAACACAGGTTTGAACTGCAACCGAGTCCATCTATATATGGGTTTTCTTCTACCTTTGACACTTCGACAGAAAGACCAACCCTCCCTATTTCTCCTCCTCCTCCTCAGCCTACTCAAGATGAAGATGAGGATGAAGACCTTTATGATGATCCACTTCCACTTAAAGAATAGTAAATGTATTTTCTCTTATGATTTTCTTAATAGCATTTTCTTTTCTCTAGCTCACTTTATTGTAAGAATATAGTATATAATGCACATAAAACACATATATATGTTAATTGACTGTTTATGTTATAAGTAGAGCTTCTGGTCAACAGTAGGCTGTTAGTAGTTAAGTTTTTGGGAAGTCAAAACTTATACATGAATTTTCTACTGCGTGGGAGAGTGAGGGTGTTGGCACCCCTAATCCCTGTATTGTTCAAAGGTCAACTATATAAAACAAATTCTATTTCTGGCAACATGGTCAAAAACCAAATCCTAAAATGGACGAGAAAATAGGAAGAACAGAAATTAAATTAATATTTTATCAAAAAAACAGCTATAATATAACCCAACCTGATTCATCTTATCTTGCATGATAAAAATCCAACATTACAACATGGTTAATCATCATTAAAATATAAAATAGAGCATATATGAGACAGGCAAATTTCCATCTTTCTAAAGACTATTGTCTCAGAATAACAGTTCAGCAAACTGATAGTAATCAACATTCTGTATAACTTTTAAATAGTTTAAGAGCTAATGCTAGTTTTTAGTAAATATAAGGGGAAAAGTGACTAATTTAAATATCTTTTGAGATAACCTATTCAGAATCTCTGCCATCATGCTAGGAAAAATAAGTTTCTATTCATTAATCATCCTCAGCTAACTTTCTACATGACATGCAAATGTACTATAGAGCAGTAGGCTGAATACACAGCAATTCCTAGGTGACAAAGGACTAAGAGAAAAGAAGCCAAGTTACTTGTTTAAAGTGATTCAGCAAGTTAGCAGCAAATCCCAATGTTCCTTCTTCCAATTGTCACTACCTCCCATAAGCCAATCATTATCAAAACTAATCAAGACTGAATAAACACTTACCAACAAAGGAGGCAACAAACACTTAAGACCCCTAGACGCAGATTTGAAATATCTCCAAAAATTTTTTTTTTTTTTTTTTTGAGACGGAGTCTTGTTCTGTCGCCCAGGCTGGAGTGCAGTGGCCGGATCTCAGCTCACTGCAAGCTCCGCCTCCTGGGTTCACGCCATTCTCCGGCCTCAGCCTCCCGAGTAGCTGGGACTACAGGCGCCCGCCACCTCGCCCGGCTAGTTTTTTTTTGTATTTCTTAGTAGAGACGGGGTTTCACCGTGTTAGCCAGGATGGTCTCGATCTCCTGACCTCGTGATCCACCCGTCTCGGCCTCCCAAAGTGCTGGGATTTTAACAACTCAAAGGGCAAATTAAATGAACAGCTGCTACTTGTGAGCATCTTCCCACACTTCAAAATTCAAGCCAATACATCTGGATTTTATGCAACTATTTTCTTTCTTTCTACAGATGTCACACTGATAAATCTAAGAGTACTCTTCCACTGGAATACTTTGGTTACTTTCAGCACACCTTACCTGATCAAAAAGTTCAGTACCATCTGATCCTGCTGCTCTCATTAGTTCATCTTCTCCACCAGGATGATACTCCATATAAGGGCTGACATTATAAACGAAACCTGTATCAAAGCAAGCAGAAAAAATATCCTAAATGAACTTCTCAAAAATTGTAAAACTTAAAAGTTTCAATGAATCTTTCCAAATACATTCCATTTAATTAATCACTGTTATTTCAAAGTATCAAGAACTAATTGTAAAGGATCTGAGATTTCATCATATTTGCAAGCAAACAACTTAACCTGCCACTTTCATGGGTCCTAGCAGATAACAAGAGACTCCTAGGTCGGAGACAAAGAAGAGTTTAGCACCCACATCAATAGCAGTAGTCAGAATATAAGCATTTGTGTCAGTTCACTGAACCCAAATTCCCAAGAGTGCTATGTGAAGAGGGCCAGGTAACACCTGCACACTCAATGTGCTGCATTACAGGAGAGGAACTCCTGAGCTCAGGAAACTTGAATCTTTTATAAGCATGCCTGCCCTTGTTCCTGAGGGAGATATTTACTATACAGAAGAGTAAGCAAATCTGTGCTTTGTTCTAGAGGGAGACAGTAACATTCAAGGTTGTTCACAATGCAAATATCCTTTAAAAGATTGTCCAAAAAGACAGTGTCTCTGCTCACAAGACGTGCAGAAATGCAAAAGAAAATTGCCTCCCAACACAAAGAAATGAAATACCGTGTATACAATCTTTGAAAGTACACACACACACATGCAGAGAGAGAGAGAAAAAAAAGTAACTACTATATAGTCATAACATTTCCACTATTGCCCTGGTAGAAGAATCTGATGAAAAAAGAATCAAGCTCTAATCCATGTTTCTGATCATCTCAGCAAAGGTTAAGCAATGGTGACCACTTAGGCAAGCTTTGTGAAAAGGAAGCCCAACTCTTCTCAAAGATTATTATTCAGATTTTAATCTTTTTGTCTTCTCCAAGTATTTATTTCATCTATTCAACTGTTATTTATTTTTATGTTTTAAGAAAGAGGAATAGGGAACAACAAATACAAAATATCTCAATGCATAGCTCTCCCAAGGAAGTTGCTTTTTCATTCTTCAAAACTAGATAGATACTAGACAAATCTAGCCCTAAAGACATCACAAAAGTGCAGTAAGAACAACTGGTTTTTAAAAAAATATCCAGGACTATTTCCTCTCTATATGATGACTTTCATGAATTTAAATAACCTCAGATAACTTAAAATGTTCATCCTATACAACAATCTTGAAAGAAAAGAAGGGGTTGGATTTCAGACCCAAGAAAAGTACTGCAGTTTTTTGACCAGCGATATTTTAGAAAATAACCAACCAGTCCAGATTTCTCTATAAAATCTCTTAAAGGTAAGCACAAAAGGAAGTAAATCCACAGAATTTCTTTTTTTGTTTGTTTTTTTTTTGTTTATTTATTTATTTATTATTATTTATTATTATTATTATACTTTAAGTTCTAGGGTACATGTGCATAACGTGCAGGTTTGTTACATATGTATACTTGTGCCATGTTGCTGTGCTGCACCCATCAACTCGTCAGCACCCATCAACTCGTCATTTACACCAGGTATAACTCCCAATGCAATCCCTCCCCCCTCCCCCCCTCCCCATGATAGGCCCCGGTGTGTGATGTTCCCCTTCCGGAGTCCAAGTGATCTCACTGTTCAGTTCCCACCTATGAGTGAGAACATGCGGTGTTTGGTTTTCTGTTCTTGTGATAGTTTGCTAAGAATGATGGTTTCCAGCTGCATCCATGTCCCTACAAAGGACACAAACTCATCCTTTTTTATGGCTGCATAGTATTCCATGGTGTATATGTGCCACATTTTCTTAATCCAGTCTGTCACTGATGGACATTTGGGTTGATTCAGCAGCATTCCAAGTAAGTCTGAACAAAACTAGTTAAGCTCCCTCCTTTTTCCTTCCCCATATGCCTAGAGTCCCACAAGATTTAGAAGAATTTTTTCCCATTGTTTAATGCTCCAAAATCCAGAGACCAAAAATGTGAGTGGTAATGATTAGGATCTGAATTATTCCCAATAGGCTTTTTAAGACAGAGGATGCCTCCCAAACAAGAGTTCCAAGCTTTCTCTACAATCAATTCCTGACTGGAGTTGCTACAGTTTCTCAAGAACAAGAAATCTACAACCCATGATCATTTGTGACGGAATTTCATGAGTTTCAGCAACCAGCTTTTCCGGCAGCTTAAACAGCTATCCATGATGAGCACATAAAGCCTAAAACATTCCATACATGTTCTCTGCTAACCTGCTAGCCCTTTACATTGACCCTTACACTGTCACAGTCTTGTCTTTCTTTCTGATAGGGGCTAGGATCACTCTGTGGATGTGAGGAGCATCCCATCCTTTCCAGATGAAAAAAGCTAGGAATGTCTATCCCTTACTACAAGGAATTAACACTGTTAAATAGTGTCTCAGTCCAAGATGCATTAGATCAAAAAGCACTCAGCTGTGTTAGTAATTTGCTAATTATGAAACTTAAACCTAGTCCCAAAACAGAACAGGTGCATTTCTTTTGATTCAGAGCCTCTTCTTTGCTCTTTCTCTCCTTCCTTCTTATCTCCCATTTTTCCTTTTCAGAAGTATTTCCGAACAACTAAAAACTTAGACCCCTGGATGTGGCAGAGAAATACAAACACACAAAAAAACAAACTTTATGCTTTTTCTTCATGCTTTATTATATAGGTGTACCTCAGAGATATTGCAGGTTTGGTTCCAGACCACTGCAGTAAAGCAAACAAAGCAAGCTACACTCATGTTTTGGTTTCCCAGCGCATATGAAAGTCATGTTTAGGCCAGGCATGGTGGCTTATGCTTGTAATCCCAGTAGTTTGGGAGGTCAAGGCAGGAGGATTGCTTGATGCTAGGAGTTCAAGACCAGTCTGGGCAACCTAGTGAGATCCTGTCTCTACCAAAAAAAAAAAAAAAAAATTAGCCAGGCATGGTGGAGTGTGCCTGTAGTACCCCTGCTACTCCTGAGGCTGAGGTGGGCGGATAGCTTGAACACAGAAGTGTGAGGTTGCAGTTAGCCATGATCATGCCACTGCACTCCAGCCAGAAAAACAGTGAGGCCCTGTCTCTAAAATAAATAACAGATGTTTATGCTATATTGTTGTCTATTAAGTGTGTAGTAACATTATGTCTAAGACACAAATGTACATACCTTTATTAAATATACTTTGATAAAAATGCTAATATCGTCTGAGCCTTAAGTGAATTAAACAGTTTGCTGGTGAAGGGTCTTGCCTTGATGTTGATGGCTGCTGACTGATCAACATGTTGGGTACTTAAGGCTGAGGTGGTGGTGGCAATTTCTTAAAGTAAGTCAGCAGTAAAGCTGGCCATTCAACTGACTCGACCTTTCATGAGAGATTTATCTGTAGCATGCAATGTTGTCTGATAGCATTTTACTCACAGTAGAACTGCTTCCAAAACTGACGTCAATCCTCTCAAACCCTGCTGCTGTTTTACCAACTAAGTGCATGTAATATTCTAAATCCTCTGTTGTCATTTCAACAATGTTCACAGTATCTTCCAACAGGAGTAGATTCCATTTCAAGAACCACGACCTTTGCTCATCCCTAAGAAGCTACTCTTCAACCATTCAAGTTTTATCACACAGCAATTTCAGTCACATCTTTGCGCTCCACTTCTAATTCTAGTTCTCTAGCTGCTGTCACATCTACAGTGACTTCCTCCACTAAAGGAGGAACCCTTCAAAGTTACCCATGGGGTTGGAATCACCGTCCGCCAAACTCCTATTAATGTTGATACTTTGACCTCCCCTCATAAATCACAAATGTTCTTAATGGCCCAGAATGGTGAATCTTTTCCAGAAGATTTTCAATCTACTTTTCCCAGATCCATCAGAGGAATCACTATCTATGGCAGTCATAGCCTTATAAAATGTGTTTCTTAAATAACAAAACTTGAAAATCAAGATGACTCCTTGATTGATGGGCTGCAGGATGGATGCCATGTTAGAAGGTGATATAGTTTGTATATCTGTCCCAGCCCAAATCTCATGTTGAATTGTAATCCTCAGTGCTGAAGATGGGGCCTGGTGGAAGGTGTCTGAATCATGGGGGCAGATATCTTATGGCTTGGTGCTGTCTTCATGATAGTTCTCACAAATCTGGTCATTTAAAACTGTGTGGCACCTCCACCCCTCCTCTTTCTTTTTCTTGCTTCTGCTTTTGCTATGTGATGTGCCTGCTCCTGCTTTGCCTTCTGTCATGAGTTAAAGCTCTCTAAGACTTCCCCAAGAAGCCGATGCCAGCACTGTTTCCTGTACAGCTTGCAGAACCATGAGCCAATTAAACTTTTTTTCTTTATATATACCTAGTCTCAAGTATTTATTTACAGCAATGCAAGAACAACTTAATAGAGAAGGCATGATGTACACTGCTATCAGACCTCTTGGGTGACCAGTTGCATTGTCAATGAGTAATAATTTGAAAAGAATCTTTTTTAATGAGCAGTAGGTCTCAACTCTGAGCTTAAAATATTCAGTAAACCATGCTATAAACACTGATGTACTGTCATCCAAGCTTTGTTGTCCCATTTATAGAGCACAGGCAGGGTAGACTTAGCATAATTCTTTAGGGCCCTAGGATTCTTGGAATGGTAAATGGACACTGACTTCAAGTCACCAGCTGCACTAGGCCTTAACAGAGAGTTAAGACTATCCTTTGAAGCTCTGAAGCCAGGTATCCCTCTCCAGCTGTGAAATTCCTACGTGGCATCTTCAGCCAACAGAAGACTAATCTACATGGAAAATGTGTTGTTTCGTGTATTCACCTATATCACTGATCTTAGCTAGATCTTCTAGATAACTTGCAGCAGCTTCCACATCAGCACTCGATGCTTCACATTGCACTTTTATGTTATGAAGGTGGCTTATTTCCTTAAACCTCATGAACCAACCTTTGCTAGCTTCTAACTTTTCTTCCACAGCTTCCTCACCTCTCTCAGCCTTCCTAGAATTGAAGACAGTTAGTATTCTGCTCTAAATCAGGTTTTGGCTTAAGACAGTTGTGGCTGGTTTAACCTATCCACACCACTAAAGCTTTCTCCATATCACCAAGAAGGCTGTTTTGCTTTCTTTTATCCTTCATATGCTTACTGGGATAGCACTTTTAATTTCCTTCAATAACTTTTCCTTTGCATTCGCAGCTCAGCTAACTGTGTGGCACTAGTGGTGTAGCTTTCAGCCTTTTTCGGCTTTCAACATGCCTTTCTCACTAAACTTAATCATTCCTCGTTTTTTATTTGAAGTGAGAGATATACAACACTTCCTTCACTTGAACACTCAGAGGCCAATGTAGGGATATTAATTGTCCTAATTTCAATATTGTTGGGTCTCAGGGAATGGAGTGGCCCAAGGAGAGGGAGAGACAGGAATTGTCAGTCGGGGAAGTAATGAGAACATACACATTTGTCCGTTCAGTTTACCATCTCATATGGGCTCAGTTTGTGGCACTCCAAAACTATTACAATAGTAACATCAAGATCACTGATCACAGATTATCGTAAGAGATACAATAATAATGAAAAAGTTTGCAAGAACTATCAAAGTGTGACACAGAGACATGAAGTGAGCACAGGCTCTTGGGAAAATGGTGCCAAAAACTTGTTAGACACAGAGTTGCCACAAATCTTCAATTTGTAAAAAAATCCATTACCTGCAAGGTACAATAAAGTGAAGCACAACAAAAGAAGGTATGCCTGTACTCTATTTGTACCATACATGGCTTTTAGAAATCAAATCTCTCATATGCAAGGTTCTAGCCTTCTATGAGTTCCACCTGGTTTTTAGAAACTAATTTTGAAACCATCTAAAATTTCCCAATGACACAACTTTAACTTATTTCCACATCTCTAATTGCTCTGGTCTGGCAGATCTGAGCATCCAATTACTCATTAAATATAAATTAATAATAATTATGGGCCAACAGATATAATCTCAAATTGATACTAGGTTATTAGTGAGTTCTGCAAAACCTATCCTAATAATAACATTAAGAGCAAAAATGGGCTTAAACAGATTCATGAAACACCAATCCCCCATGGTGCAAAACTGGACTGTAACTAAGGACTCCTGGTCACAATCCAACTGGTATTTTTAGATCACTGACATGGGTGATCTTCAGTGGCAAAGGGGGGATTTCGGGAGACTACCTATCTATCCATCCATCCATCCATCCATCCATTCATTCATCCATTCACCCACCCACCCACCCATCCCCTTCTTTATGCTGAAACATTTTTTGTGTGTGTTTTGTTTTTTAAACTCTAATCAGGAACAGACAGAAAAAAGGACTGACTGAGAACTGTTCAGAAGAGCCACTTATTAAAAGTAAAATACAACGGTTGTATTAGGAAGGTATACTCCAATGTTTAAACAAATCATTTTTAAACCCCCTAGCAATATTAGGGGTACGCTGTATAGCTAATTCATCATAGCAGACACGCAGCACAATTTAAAACACATATTCAGAACAAAAATTACACTGAGTTTCCCTAGGCAATGTATTCGTAGTACCTGTTCTTAATATTTTTTTCACACTAAATTACCTCTTTTGTGTTATATCTGGAACTCTGAGCTCTCAAACAAGTTATCTGAATAAAAATTACCCATTTTAAAATTACCATTTAGTACTTTGTATTGTCAGAAATGTATACTTCAAAATCACAGAATGATAGTCTTAAAGACTAGGAGAACTTTAAGGCAATTTTTAGCCTCATCCAGTACAGGCTTTATCTCTATAGTATCTTACAGGCAGAGCATCATCCAGCATCTGCTTGAACAGATCCAGTGCCTAGTAGCTCACTTTTTTTAAAAGCTCAGTTCAAGGCTATCATTTTTATACGTAGAAACGAATACTGCCTTTTTATACAGAAAAAATTCCTTCTCTCTTGAAAAACACTGCCTATCGTTTTTCATTTGTGCATTTTATATTTATTTGTTCTTAATTTAACTCCAATTGCCTCTGATAAAGACTGTGGGCATCCTACAATAAAATACTTAAATGTGAAAGTGTGTGTGTAAAAACTTTAAAAACCCACAACAAAATGTGTATCAGAAAAGAAAGGATATCAATTGTCTAACCTCACTAACAGTGTTACTGTGAGCATTTAATATAGTCCTGAACTTCCTAACAGCCAAGGCCAACAGAGACACTAGTAACAGTGGTATCATTATCTAATTTTAAAAATTTTTAGAAATAAAACAGACAAAGAAGACTCGTTAGCTCCTTAGTTCTTTAAAAGGGAGTAACTCTTGATATTGTGAAGAATTATGAGTCCTTATAAAGGGAACACTAATCACATAGCAGATATTACAATTTAACAGTACACAGAAACATTCCTCAGGTGGCATTACTCTCATCCTCCCTAACCCTAGGTAACCACTAGTCTACCTTCTGTCTCTATAGATTTGCATATTCTGGAAATTTCATATAAATGGGATCATACAATATGTGGTCTTTGTGACTAACTTCTTTTAATTAGCATAGTGCCTTCAAGGTTCAACCATAATGTTGCATGTATCAGTATTTTTTCTTTTTCTGGATGGATAGTATTTCTTCCATGGATATACCACATTTTATTTATCTATTTATCAGTGGATGAGCATTTGGGCTGGTTCCACTTTGCTATTGTTTAAATATTTGTCCCCTCTAAAGTTTATGTGGAAATTTAATCCCCAATGTGGCAGTACTGAATGGCAGGGCCTTTAAGTGATTGGGTCATGAGGGCAGATTCATGAATTAATGGATTAGTGGGTTCATGGAAGTAGGACTGGTGGCTTTATGAAAGAGGAAGAGAGACCTGAGCTTGCATGCTGAGCCCCGTTACCATAGGATGCCCTATACTGCATCAGGATTCTGCACGGAGTCCTCACCAGCAAGAAGGCTATCACAAGATGTGGCCTGTTGACCCTGGACTTCTCAGCCTCTGTAACTGTAAGAAATAAATTCCTTGTCTTTATAAATTACCCAGTTTCAGGTATTCTGTTATAAGCAGCAGAAAATGAACTAAGGCACAGCTTTTGGCTATCATGAAGAATGTTGCTATTAATGTTCATGTACAAGCTTTTGTGTGGACTTATATTTTCGTTTCTCTTGAGTATATTTAACTAAAAGTAAATTTGGTGGGTCACACAGTATTCTATATTTAACCTTTTCAGGCACTGCCAGACTGTTTCCCATTCTTACCAGCAACAAACAGAGCTTCCAAATTCAGACAGCTCTTTTTTAGTCACTATTCCAACTCTCCACAGAGAAGAAAAGCCATCTATAGAACCTGAATCACCACATCACAAATAGCTCAGAAGACCGAATTCAGAACTGGATTACAGCATGCTCCAACTTAATCTCACACCCAGCTCTACATGATAGGGTTTGGTTAAAGGCAGCACAATGTAAGACTAAAGCAGCATTTTATAACTACTAATCTATCTTCTAGATGAAGTTCCCACAGATTTTCAGGTTAGGTAACCATACATGTGAACCATAACAGCTCACCAATAAGGAGTGAACTGTATCACCATGGTTCAGGCCACACACATCCACTAATTAATACTTTTTCATTTCTTCTTTGTTTACTTCTGTAAGTCAGAGAGTCTCAAAATATGATCTAGGGACTCCTGAGGGAGTTTAAGACCTTTTTGGTGGCTCAAGGTCAAAAATTCTTCATAGTAATGCTAAGATATTATTTGTCTTTTTCTATTCTCATTCTTTCACAAGTGTAGCATTTTCAAGATACTACATGACAAATAAGATAGAATATCGAACATGCCATGAGAATATAGTCGCCATCTATAAAGCCACACATTAAAGATATTTGCCAAAATGTAAAACAATGTTGCTTTTCTGTTTTTCATAAACATAGGTACTATTTATAACATAGTGGGCTCACTATTCGTAAAATTATTTTAAAAAATTCTTTACATTTCTTAATTTTTGAAAGATAAACATCAATAGATATGCCATAAACAATAGTCCTTTGGAGTCTTCAACAATTTTTAAGAGTAAAGACATTTTAAGACCCAAAAGTTTGAGAACCACTGCTGTAAGTAAAAGTAGTATTTCTGTAATAAGATTAAAAGATAATTTTGGGTTTTGAAATTCAAACAAATATTTAACTCCAAAAGCCCATTATATTCATTCAACAAAAATTCATTTAATGCCTATCATGTATGTACCAAATATTATGCCAGTATACTGTAGCATTCTTGCAATTATTCACCACTGTTCATTTCCTGTCTATAAAATAAATGAGGGGAAAAGATGTGTTCACATGATAAAATTATGGCATATTTCACTGTATTCAAATACACAGGTCGATTGTTACAACTACTGTGACTACTTTGCCATCTTGTGTTCAGTAAAGAAATTGCATCTTACTGTAATTACTTCCTGTCAATTACTTCCTGTCAACTGCTGAGGAAAGGTGTTAAAATACGCAACTGTGGTTGAGGATTTTAATTCTACCCCTCAATTCTATCAATGTTAGCTTCATTCCTTTTCAATCTTTGCTATCACAGGCATAAACAGTTTTCCTAATTAAATGACCCTTTTCATCATTTTAAAATGTCTTTATCTCTGGTAAGATTATTTGCCTCATAATCCTTTTTATCAAATATTAATATAGTCCAACCAATAAAAAAACTTACTAGCTGGATAGCATACTTTTTCCCAAACATTTACTTTTAGCCTATTTGTGTTTTTAAAGTATATCTCTTATAGACATCATGTAATCAGGTCTTCATAATACATCTACACATGGGTGCACAAAAAGAGATAACCTCTATCTTATCTATAATTAAGATAATTATCAATAATCATTATAATTACATTATATATAATTATAAACTATCATTTATAATAGTTTTAATTGGAGTGCTTGATTCACTTACACTTAATTATTAATGTGGGATATTTTACTAATCTCCCTCCCAGCCCCAAGTTTTCTGTCATATGTCTCGGTTTCTCTTTCCCTGCCTTCTTTTGGGTTAACCAATCTTTTTTTAGAATTTCATTTAATCGATTGGCTTTTTGGCCTTCCTCTTTAAATTCCTTTTTAAGTGATTGTTCTAGGAACTGTAGTATATATCCTTAACTTCTACCTGCTTACTTAAGAGTTAATATTGTATGCCTTCCCATGTAATGTAAGAACCATTTACTGCTCTCTAACTCCTATCCTTTAACTCCACAATACAATGTTACAACATTCACAGTCATGTATTTTTATACATGTATTTTTATAAAATGAAGAGGACAAAAAGTAGTATTTTCTCTTACTCACATATTTACCACCTCCTAAATATCTGAACTTCTATCTGTTATCACTACCTTTCAACCTGATGAACTTCTTTTAGCATCTCTTATATAGTAGGTCTACAGGGAATAAATTTCCAGTTTTGGTTTATCTGAAAAAGTCTTTACTTCATCTTTATCCTTAAAGAATTCTGTCTCCGTATGGGTATAGAATTCAGGGTTGACGCTGTTACTTTTTCTTCAGCAGTCGTTTTTACTATTTCCTACTGTGTTTTCACTGGCAGTTTTCAAGATTTTCTCCTAATTTGTTAGCTTTTAGCACTTTTAAATAGGATGTGCCTAGATGTTATTTTCTTTGTATTATGTTTAGATTTGCTAAGCCTCTGAATTTACAATTTATGTCTCTCACTAAATTTGTAAAATATATGGCCACTATTTCTTCAAATATTTTTCTGCCCCATTCTTTAATTCCTCTCCTTCTAGAATTCCAATGACACATTTATTAAACATTTTTATTTTGTCTGATAGGCACCTTAGTCCCTGTTCATTTTATTTCTGATAATTTTCCTCTCTGTTCCATTCATCTGTCCGCAAGTTCATTAAGTCTTTTCTATGTTACCTCCAATCTGCTATTAAGATCATTCAACAAATATGTTACTTCATATATTTTTCAATTCTAGATTTCTATTTTTTAGTTTCCATTCTTCTGAGAGTTTCTATTTTTTATTCATTATATCCATATATTCTTTTGTTTGTTTTTTGAGATGGAGTGTCACTCTGTCGCCCAGCCTGGAGTGCAGTGGCGCGATCTCAGCTCACTGCAACTTCCGCCTCCCAGGCTCAAGTGATTATCCTGCCTCAGCCTCCCAAGTAGCTGGAACTACAGGCGTGGGCCACCATGCCCCGCTAATTTTTTGTTATTTTTAGTAGAGACAGGGTTTTAACATGTTAGCCAGGATGGTCTCTATCTCCTGACCTCGTGATCTGCCCGTCGCAGGCTCCCAAAGTGCTGGGATTATTGGCATGAGCCACCGCACTGGGCCTATATCATATATTCTTTAACTTAGTTAGCACAGTTATAAATAGTGCTTTAAAATACTTGCGAATTAAGTTCAACATCTGGATCATCTCAGAGTCAGACTCCAATAACTGCCTGTTCTCTTGAGTACATCTGGTAACTTTGGAGTATATTCTGACCCTATAAATATGTTGTAGAAACTTTGGATTCTGTAATATTCCTGCAAAGAATATTGACTGTTTTAATAGGCAATTAACTTGACTGGACACAACTCCAAACTGTTTACCCTTTGCTGGGGTGAAAAATGAAACCTCTGTTCAATGTTTTTAACCTTCAGGTAGCTTAGAATCTGTCCCGTGTACAAGATTTATACAGTTTATACCCTTCTCTGAATTTTTTTCTGGATTTTCTCCCTCATTTTCCAGTTACTGCAGATGCCCCAACTTCTGACATCTAGTTATTCAAGCCAGTAAGACTTTGAGTCTCCACCTGAGTTTTCACCTTCACAGCACCAACACACACATAACCTCAAGTTCAATGCCATAAAAAATGGGACACTCACACAGTGACATCCCTTCTTCTAAATATAGATAACTGTTACCCTCTAGTTTCTGTCTGATTTTGGTTGTTCACCAGTATCTTTAGAGAGGATTTTAAAATATTTTGTCTGAGTTTATAGTTGGCATTTCCTGGAGTCTTGGTCTAATAGGAGATAATCAACTATAACCATGGAAACCCTGCATATTATTTTAGAACACTTGGCAATAAAACTTGCCAACTTCAATGAAGACAAATGGAAAATAAATTAATGAAAGATAAATTGATTTTATAATAATTTAAAGTAAATGTGGTCTCAGTATATTCAAGAATGGTAACTAGAAAGGCTTAAAAGCTGTTAGGACAATAGAGAATTTAGGGAATCTGAATTAAAAGCATTAATTTGTTTCCCACACGCCTGAAAACTTTCTGAAATGATTGTAAATGATAAATAAGATGTAAAATCACAGAGCTACAGCAATCAGAAGAGATGATAGCAACTAAGTTCTGGAAGCCTGCAAACCAAATGGATGAGTAATAACATACTTAGAAGAATGAACAAAGATGAAAATGAAGCTTACGTATAAGGTGGAGAGGAACTCCTATAAAAACCAATTTGTTCAACAGAACCCCAAAAGGTACAGGAATTAGAGATTCCAGGTAGTTCTGAAAGTCATAGTGTAGGAAGGTATCAAATTCAATATAAGAAGCAGTATGAGGCTGGGTGTTATGGCTCACGCCTGGTAATCCCAGCACTCAGGGAGACTAAGGAGTGGCGGACTGCTTGAGGACACAAATTCGAGACCATCCTGGGCAACAAAGCAAGACATTCTCTCTACAAAAATTTTAAAAATTGGCCAGGCATGGTGGCATGCACCTGTAGTCCCAGCTACTCAGGAAGCTGAGGCGGGAAGATCACTTGAGCTCAGGAGTTTGAGGCTGCAGTGAGCTAGTACTGTACCACTGCATTCCAGCCTGGGTAACAGAGCAAGACCCTATTTCTAAAGAAAAAAAGAAAGAAAGAAAAAAAAGGTAGTATAATCCCCAAATCCTCTCTGGCATATCCCATATAACCAAGCAACAACCCTCCTACCCAACCCTGTGAGAAGTGTAGGTGTGCTGTCTGGAGAAGATAAACCAGAGAGACATTACACTCAGGGGAACAGACATACTTGAAGTGAGGAAGGGGAATAAACTAAAAACAAGAAGCAAAAAGTCTACATGTCAAAACATTATGATCCACCTCCTACCACCACCACCCATTCCTAAACAGCTCCCAGGACACTTATTTGCAGATAACTGTAGGAGTCTTCTTAGTGAGAATAGACCAGTCCAACACTGATGCCAATGCAGGAGGAAACATATTTTTAAATAGCTACCTCTTTAATAAATAGAATGTGATAAAGGTCTCTAAGCACTTCAGAAGACTAGGCATAATTATCAAAGATCATCTTATGTGACATTATTAGCACTATGAAAAAGAGCCTTGACATTTAACTGAAAGGAAATTGACCAGTAAAAGCATAAAAAATTAATCAGCAATCTAAGCAATCAGTTACACTCAAATGTTCTGAAAAAAACTTATAGACTTCTCCTAGGCAGACTAGAAGTCATTAGCAATAGCCACATTTACAATAATTATATCAGATTTACAACTTATATCAATATTACACAAGTATTATCTTAAAAAACAGATTTGTTTCCCTGCCTTCCTCCATGTCTTTTCAACTCCATGGGTTCATTTTCCTGACTGTCTATGCCTTAGGTTTAACAGTGACAGTTAGCAGCACTTAACTACCTTTGCTATCAGTCACTTGGATGGAAAAAAAAATTAAAGCCAATGAGTCCTTCTGCTCTTGCCTATTTCCTATTTTCCAAAACAAGTCAGCTGCAAAGATTCATTAAGATAAAATAAACTTGGCCGGGCACGGTGGCTCACGCCTGTAATCCCAGCATCTTGGAAGGCCGAGGCGGGCGGATCACGAGGTCAGGAGATCGAGAACATCCTAAGATGGTGAAACTCCATCTCTACTAAAAATACAAAAAAATTAGCCGGGTGTGGTGGCAGGCGCCTGTAGTCCTAGCTACTCGGGAGGTTGAGGCAGGAGAATGGTGTGAATCCGGGAGGCGGAGCTTGCAGTGAGCCGAGATTGTGCCACTGCACTCCAGCCTGGGCGACAGAGCAAGATTCCGTCTCAAAACAAAAAAGATAAAATAAACTTAAGAAGTAGATTGTATGTTCCCATCACAAAGAAATGATAAATATTTGAGGTGATCAATAGCTAATTACCCTGATTTGATCATTACACAATGTACACATGTACTAAGATGACATAATGGTGGCCCATAAACATGTACAATTATGTGTCAATAAAAAATTAAAATTTAAAAAGTGGGAAAAAAGTAGAAAGCCACAAGAAAACACTGCTCTCACCCTTAACAAAAAGGCAGACAATTCATTAAAAATCATAAAATTTTGAGCCCATTAGAGAGGTGAGGTCATAAGGCAGCCAGATGATCTAAATTCCAAAGGGTGACACACCCCTCTGAGGAGATGAAGCACACGAACCATTTCAGCTTCAGCAGAGCACAGAAAAATGAGACATCACCATAAAACAATCAAAATTTTAACAAACTTTAAGGGCCAAATACGCACTAGAGCCAATTTAGAATCCCTGAGAACCTCAGACACAAGAGGATTCTGTCCCCACTTGCCAACTCTTTTTTCATAATCTTTCACCTCTTGAGATGCTCATGAGAAATACTACAGGCAAAGCAGACCTGAGAAAGGCCCACTGGTGGCACAGCTGTGTAATACCTGCAGCAAGACTGGAGGGTAGTAGCAAGAGTACAAAGAAAAGTCCATCCACACTTAAGGCCTACAGTAGTATAAGGTGTTAAAGACCTACTGCCAGTGTAAAGGGAAAATTTCACCCACACCACAGATCCAATCTTGAGGCAAAAGCCATCTACTGATGGGAAGGGGCAATAAAGCCTCCTACCCCTGGTCTTGTACTGACAGGAGGCAAAGACTAACTGCTGCTGGAAAGAGTAGAAAACACACACTTTCCCTTATCCTGCACTGACACTAGGCAAATCCTAGCTAAATACTGGGAAAGAACAGAAAATGTACTCACACCCAGATTTGGTGTGAATACAAAACAGTGATACTCCTGCACTGGAAAAGAGACAGAGAAACTGCTCACATCCTAGACCCCTTGCCCTGCCCTCCCTGCCTGATACAAGGGAAAGTCCAGCTGCCACAAAGGGAAGAGGCATGAAACCTGTCTGCATTCTAGATGCTGCACTGAGTAGGATGCAGGGGTTATCTGCCCTTGGGAAAGTACAGAAGCAATGAGAAAGCTCAGCCCCTGAGGCTCAGATGCATAAAACCTGTCTAAGACTGAGGCTGAAACAGGAAAACCGCAAAACCCCTACTGCCCCCACTACAAATCTTACACCAAGTAATAAGTAACAGCATCTGCCTTTTGGAGAGGGGGAAGAGCAATGGAGAAAGATCCTACAACAATATATAGGGTAAGGTGTCAGCTAAGAGTAGAACAAGAACAATGGGGAAAAAAACCTCTCGCATTGCAGGCCCTGAATTAAAAGCAAGGTAGTGGTGGCCCACCACTAGAGGAATTTGAAGTCTATGGTACACTGATGGTGACGAAGGCAAAATACACTCCAAATCTAGCTCAACTACTCACCAGATCGACTTAACCTAATTACATGCCAGGAAAAATAAAAAAAAAAAGTACTACACGTCTGAGTGTAAATACCACAGTTTCTACTATTCCTCTATATGTAATATGTGACATTCAATCAAAAATTACAAAACACATCTTTTTTAAAAGATAAAACAACTCATTGTCAAAAGAGAAAACAGCAACACAACCAGAATATGTTGGAACTATTAGACAGGCATGTCAAAATACCTGTGATTGATTTTTTTAAATCTAGTGGAAACTGTGGATGACATCTAACAGATGAGAAATTTCCAGCAGAGAGATGGGAACCATAAAACAAAATCTAAAGGAAATACCAAATTGAAAGATATATTAGAATGAAGAATTTCTTTAATGGGCTTACTGGCAGACTGGAAATAAAGGAAAGACTGAAAACTTAAAGAAAGATCAATAAAAAGTATTCAAACATAAACAAAAGAGGAAAGAGTGAGAAAATATAATGATGCATCTAAGAGCCCTGGGACAATACAGGTTAACATGTTCATAATTGAAATCCCAGAGGAAGATGCAAAAGAAATATTTGAAGAGATAATGGCTGAAAATTTCCCAAATTTAATTTGGAGAATCCCAAGCAAGAAAAATACTGGGAAAACCATATCATAGTCGAACTGCTAAAAACCTAAAAGAAAGTCTTAAAGGCAGTCAGAGAAAAAAGAAATCTTACATGCTGCTGTGATTTAGATATTTGTCCCCTCCAAACTTCACGTTGAAATTTGATCCCCAGTGTTGGAGGTGAGGCCTAACGGGAGGGGTTTGGTTCCTGGGGGTAGATCTCTCTTGAACACATTAATGCCCTCCTTTGTGGGGAGTGAGTTCACACTGTTAGTTCCTGTGAAAGCCGTTTGCTAAAAGGAGCCTGGCACATCCTCCCCCACCCACCCACTCCTGCCCTTCCCCCTCTCTCGCCATGTAATCTTTGTATACACTGGCTCCCTTTCACCGTCCACCTTGAGACCCTCACCAGATGCAGATGTCCAATTTTTTTTTGAGACGGAGTCTCGCTCTGCCGCCCAGGCTGGGGTGCAGTGGCGCAGGGTCTCTGCTCACTGCAAGCTCCACCTCCCGGGTTCACGCCATTCTCCTGCCTCAGCCTCCCAAGTAGCTGGGACTACAGGCAGGAGCCCGCCACCACACCCAGCTAATATTTTGTATTTTTTTTTTTTTAGTAGAGACGGGGTTTCACCGTGTTAGCCAGGATGGTCTCGATCTCCTGACCTCATGATCCGCCCGCCTCGGCCTCCTAAAGTGCTGGGATTACAGGCGTGAGCCACTGCGCCCGGCCCAGATGCCCAATTTTAAACTTTCAAGCCATCAGGAATCATGAGCCAAATAAACCTTTTTTCTTTATAAATTACCCAGCCTCAGGCATTCCTTTATAGCAACATAAAATGAACTAAGACACATACTATGGGAAAAAAAGAATGACGGCAGAGTTCTCATCTATGCAAACTAGAAGACAGAGTGACATATTTAAACTGATGGGAAAAAGAACACTACCAATCTAGAAAAGTATGCCCAATAACAGTATGTCTTTAAAATGAAGGCAAAACAAAGACATTTCAGAAAATAAAAGTGACGAAATTCATTGCCAACAGATCTGCACTACAAAAAAATGTGAAAAGGGCTAGGCGCGGTGGCTCACACCTGTAATTTCAGCACTTTGGGAGGCCGAGGCGGGCGGATCACAAGGTCAGGAGATCGAGATCATCCTGGCTAATATGGTGAAACCCCACCTCTACTAAAAATACAAAAAATTAGCCGGGCATGGTGGCACACACCTGTACTCCCAGCTTTCAGAAGGCTGAGGCAGGAGAATCGCTTGAGCCCGGGAGGCGATGGTTGCAGTGAGCCAAGATCGTGCCACTGCACTCCAGCCTGGCAACAGAGCGAGACTCTGTCTTAAAAAAAAAAAAAAAAAATTAAAGGAAGTTCTTCAGCAGAAATCTGGATCAACAAAAAAGGAATAACAAGCACAGAAAATGGTAAAATGTGGGTACATATAAAAGATAATTTTTTAAAATTTTATCTCTGAAAGATAAGTAACTGTATAAAGCAAAAACAGTAACATACACTGGATTTAGAGCTTATATAGAAGTAAAATGAATAACAACAACAGCATAAAGCACAGAAAAGGGAAATGGAAGCATATTATTAGAAGGTTATTATACTGCCGGGCGCGGTGGCTCAAGCCTGTAATCCCAGCACTTTGGGAGGCCGAGACGGGCAGATCACAAGGTCAGGAGATCGAGACCATCCTGGCTAACACGGTGAAACCTTGTCTCCACTAAAAAAATACAAAAAACTAGCCGAGCGATGTGGCGGGCGCCTGTAGTCCCAGCTACTCGGGAGGCTGAGGCAGAAGAATGGCGTAAACCCGCGAGGCGGAGCTTGCAGTGAGCTGAGATCTGGCCACTGCACTCCAACCTGGGCGACAGAGTGAGACTCCGTCTTAAAAAAAAAAAAGAAGGTTATTATACTATATGTGAAACAGTCTATTATTTGAAAGGAGACTGATAAATTAGAAATGTATATCATAAACTCTTAGAGCAACTGCTAAAAAAAAAGTAAAGAAGTATAAAAAGTAATAGTGGAGAAAAAATGGTTTCATTAAAATATAATGATAACTACGTCAACAATGGATGAATCCAGGCAGTTGAAGAATTTATGGAATTCACTGCATCACACTTGCAACTTTTTTTAAGTCTGAATTTTTTTCAAAATAAAATGCTTAATTAAAAAGTATTTAATGAATGACAAAAATGACCCTTAAGAAATCTTCAATATTTACCCAATCCCCACAGTGTGCAAAGTCTACAAAAGAAAATACAAAACTATACAAAGGAGAGAAACCATATGAAACCTATCAAGCTGTTGCTCACATTTGAATAGACCATGAATCTATATCAGAGAACTGTCCAGAAATAACAAAGTTTCTTATTAAGGAACTAGTATATTCCCTAATTCCAGGAGCCAATAATATGGAAACATGAAAAATGAAAGTCCCTCAGCTGGGTTCTATCTAGTGATATCATTAGAATATCCCTACTGTCAGAGGCGTTCGAACCAGAGCGACTCCATTTTGAGAGAGGGCTGGAAAATGAGGCTGGGACCTGCTGGGCCGAATTCCCAGAAAGTCAGGCATTCCTAGCCTCTAGATGTTTGTGGTTAAGAGAACAAATTAACAGTACCCACTAAACAGACCCAGACTTGGGAGTGTCCAGATATCCTGATACCTGGAGAACAAAAGCATTTCTAATTTTGCTTCAAAGATAATGATATTGATTCTTGCAAAAGGTAGTAATTAAGAAAATTACTCATTTATCACAAACCCTTGTAGCAGAGCACATCTCCACATGTATACAAGCACTGTACCTAGGGAGGATGCGCTCCTCCTCTTACTCTCAGGAACATCCTACTCTGTCCTATGGAGTAGCTGTACTTTCACTACTTTACTTTCTCAATAAACTTGCTTTTACTTCGCACTCATCCTGAATTCTTTCTTGCATAGGATCCGAGGACCTTCTCTTGGGGTCTGGATCAGGACCCCTTTCCTGTAACCACAGAAGGGAATATAGTGCAGAAATCCTGACCCAACGGCTACCTTTGAGTAAGTTGTGGTGGTCCTACAACACTACCATAATGTGGTTTAAAAGTCCTGCACGTCCTGTAGTCCCAGCTACTCAGGAGGTTGATGCAGGAGGACTGTTTGAGTCCAGCCTAGGCAGCATAGTGAGACTCAATATCTAAAAAAAAATTAAAATTTTCTTTTAATTAAAAAATAAAAAGTCTTGCACATATCAAAATCTACACATGCCTCAAAGAACATTTACTGAACACTAACCGTTAGCTATGCCCTCTGCCAGACGCAAGTGATATAGGGAGAAAAGTGATACATTAATATCCTGAAACTTAAGAATAAAGACGGCTGGGCACGGTGGCTCACGCCTGTAATCCGCCTGTAATCCCAGCACTTTGGGAGGCTGAGGCGGGCAGATAACGAGATCAGGAGTTTGAGACCAGCCTGGCTAACATGGTGAAATCCCATCTCTACTAAAAATACAAAAATTAGCTGGGTGTGGTGGCGCACGCCTGTAATCTCAGCTACTCAGGAGGTTGAGGCAGGAAAATTGCTTGAACCCAGGAGGCGGAGGTTGCAGTGAGTTGTGATCACGCCATTGCACTCCAGCCTGGTGACAGAGTGAGATTCCATCTCAAAAAAAAAAAAAGAAAAAAAAGAATAAAGACAAAAATATAAAAAGTGGCCAAAAAATGAAATGGATGTTCTAACAGAAGTCCTACATACCAGGTACAGAGGAAGAAAGCCTTGGGGAAGAAGCAGTCACGGAGGGTCAGAGTCAGGTTTTCAAAGATGAAGAGACTGAAGGAAAGAAGCTGTTGGAAGAATGAAAGGCAAAAATTGAAGATATCAGACAATAAAGGATGAGCAATGGCCCAACATCATAACATCATAAAAAAGGCTGGAAAGGACTGATAAGAACACATAAAGGGATTAGTCTTAGGAAAAAATAAAAGGTCTTAGAAAGAATGAGGTCTTTGAGGCCTGGCCCAGTGGCTCATTCCCAGCACTTTGAGAGGCCAAGGCAGGAGGACTGCTTGAGGCCAGGAGATCAAGACCAGTCTGGGCCACACGGTGAGGCCCGGCTCTACAAAAAACATAATTTTGTTTTTTAAAAAAGTAGCCAACCGTGTTGGTGTGCACCTGTAGTCCCAGCTACTTGGGAGGCTGAGGTGGGAGGATTACTTGAGCCCAGGAGGTTCAGGCTACAGTGAGCTATGATCATGTCACTGAGCTTCAGTCTGGATGACAGAATGAGACAGTTTCAAAAACAGTAAGAGGGAAGGGAGGGGAGGAGAGGGGAGGAGAGGGGAGGAGAGGGGAGGGGAGGGGAGGGGAGGGGAAGCAGGCAGGCAGGCAGGAAGTCTTTGAAAGAAGTGTCTTTCTGATAACAAAGAGAAGACAGAATATGGCTACCACTTCAAGTTCCTTATATTCACTGTGAACACCTGCATGTGTACATAATTTCTTTTATCACAAAGAAATCACATACAAACACACCACCCATCCTTTGCATGCTTTTTCCTGAAGCCTGGAATAATGTGCCCATTCCTCTCCTTGCCTAGTTAACTTCCATATATCCTTTAGATCTCAGCTCAATCTTCTGCAATCTTCACTCAGCACAGCACACCTCTCCTTAACAACACCTAACAGACTGGATTAACACTTTCTGTTCCCCGAGTAGATTGTAAATTCTGTGAGAGCACAGCCCATCTCTATTTTAAATTTACCCTCCAGAACCTGGTGTAATGCATAACACATAGCAGATCCTTGAGAAATATTCATTAAATGAATGAACCAACAAAGGAAACTCAAAACCTGTCTTCTCTCTATTTTACGAGCGACAACCACACACAGTCATACAAAAAAGCAAAAACTATGTTTCATCAAATTACCAAAGATAAAAACTGTCTCAGAAGGTGGCTCACGCCTGTAATCTCAACACTTTGGGAGGCTGAGGCAGGTGGATCACTTGAGGTCAAGAGTTCAAGACCAGCCTGGCCAGTGAAACCCCATCTCTACTAAAAATACAAAAAATTAGCCAAGTGTGGTGATGGGTGATATCCTATATGATTCTTAACTATCAATGTTAATTAACATGAGAAGAGTTATAAGTAACAGACACCCTATGATAATTTCTTAATTAATTTATGCTATGTCACTCAAAGTGCGAAACACACACAAATGCTAAATCACGATTAACTTTAGAGCTGAATATAGTAAAACAGGAGGCAGCACAGTCTATAGTTTAAGTGTAAAAACTTAGAATCAGGCTCTCTAGGTTGAAACAGTGGCTCCATTCTCATCAGCTCTGCCTTTGGCAAGTTACCAGACTCTCCGTGGTAGACATCAATGTTTTCCTAGCCCAGCATCCAATCCCTTCTAGCAACAGTATCACTTTTTGTTCAGGGAACTACTCCCTGTCATATATGCTTCAGTTTGGTTCCACGCTAGGCTACAGGATGCAGTTTGTGACCTAGGTTTAAGCGAGTAAGCATACCACTTTCCCTTAAATAGAATTACTATACCAGCAATGGGAACATGATCAAAACTGCGACAATCAAAGCCAAATCTAAGACCTTTATCTCATCTATTAGAGAAGCAGAACATAACTAGAAAATAACTAGGGTTAGAGTTTCTGTGGTCATCTTCAGGCTATGAAGTTAGAGTTAATCCTAAAACAGAGTGATCTCAGAAGGGAAATCAAAAGATAATGTGAAAACAGGTCCTGGGGACTTGGTCTGAGCCCCTGCATCAATTCTCACCTGTAACTTTTTAGTAAATTTTTACTTCAGCTTAAGCCAAGATAGTTTTCCATCAGTTATAGCTATGACTCCCCACTAATATATTCTATCAGCTTCAGTTTTCTTATTTGGTAAATGTGGATTCTCTAAGCTTCAGTCCCCTCAATCTCTGAAATGGAAGACCTACCTCATTCGTCTGTTGTGAAAATTAACACTTAGCACATAGCATATAACTGACACATCAATAACCCTGCTAGGGTATTTAAAAACAGAAAGCACTTTCTAAAAAGAATATTTATACATGAGGTGTTAATTTAAAACTTGAGAATTATGTGACTGGGTAATACATTTGAATGTACAAAAAGATAACGGCAACAGCCAAAACTTATAAATAGGAGCAAAAATTGCCACTATCAAGTAATTCAGGCAACAACCAGGAATATAATGAGAGTTACTGCAAATTATCTCTATAAATTTAACGACCCAAATGCTGAAGAAAAAAAATCTTAAAGTAGCTACATCACTAACAAAAGTAATGAAACAGAAAACAAGTAATGAAACAACAAACAATGAAACAGAAAAGAAGCAACAGAGAAAATACAAAGCAAAATTAGTTTCTTCAAAATGTTAATAAAATTGATAAACTTCTAGTAAGACCGATCAAGAAAAAAAGAGGGAAAAAATTAGCAACACCAGGAATGAAAAAAGGACATATAGGGTATATCATAGAACTTAAGACATTAAAGAAATAAAAAGGGAATATTACAAATAACTATATGCCAATATATTCAATAACTGAGACGAAATTAACAAATTCATTGAAAAACACAACTGACTAAAACTGACACAACAATAAAGAGAAAATTTAAATAGCCCCGTATCCTTTTTAAAATTAAATTTGTCATAAAAAAGAAAAACTTTCCCACAAAGAAAATTTCAGAATGTTGGCTGCGGTTTGTAAAGCACTGTGTCAACCAAACAGAACACCTGAGGGTTAGATGAGGCCCTGAGACCAGCAGTTTTTCCTCCCCACTAGATTTGTAATGAATGGGAGAGAAGTAGAGAGAGAAAAAAAGTGAAAAAAAGGAGAAAGAAGAGAGTGAATGACAGTTTAGGAGATAAAGACTGGGTAAAAGTAAGAGACAGCTAATAATCTTAGATGTCAGAGGCAGCTTGAAAAATCTGTGGGTTAGGTTAGAAATCAATGAACGGGCCGGGTGCAGTGGCTCACGCCTGTAATCCCAGCACTTTGGGAGGCCAAGGCTGTGGATCACCTGAGGTCAGGAATTCCAGACCAGCCTGGCCAACATGGTGAAACCCCCAACTCTACTAAAAATACAAAAAATTAGCCGGGCATGGTGGCAGGCACCTATCATCCCAGCTACTTGAAAGGCTGAGGCAGGAGAATCGCTTGAACCTAGGAGGTGGAGGTTGCAGTGAGCTGAGCTGAGATGGTGCCACTGCACTCCAGCCTGGGTGACAAGAGTGAAACTCCGTCTCAAAAAAAAAAAAAAAAGCAAAAGCAAACAATGAATGAAGGGAAATGTACCACTAAAACAATTTTGATTTTCTTCAAGGCAGAACATTGTTGATTTGTTTTCAAGGCAGAACACTGCCTTCTTTGACCCCAGCTAGGAACCTGCATGTTGGGCGACAAAGATTTTTTTCACTACTCTGTGCGTGTCTTTGAATGTCTAAAAGTACTGTGAGTACTGAGTTTGAGGTTACAAACACAGTGGGTTTTAATCTAACCTAAACAAGAAAGAAGAGAGTTGAAGAGAGTTGTTCAAAAATCTGTCAAGAAACTAATGATGATAGCATACAAAGTAAACTATAGAATGGTTGAACTAACTGTAATAATGATACATTATTATTTAGATAGTATATTACTGGATTAATATGCTCTATTACAAATTAAAACAATAGTTCCAAATTTGAAAAACTTTCCCTGCTATGGACAAATAATACTGCAGTTTCTGAAAACAAAATTGAACCAGGAAGCCAAGGAAACCTAGGAAAAAAAAAAAAACAGTTAGATAAATCAGCTCTATTTTTGGTGGGTCTGAATTTAACCTAAAAAGTATAAAGCTTTCTTTATCATTACTGGAGTATAAATGAAAGATGATCTAAAGAAATATAGTTGAATATCCTTATTCATGGCAGTTATTTCCATAAAATTGCTGCAAACACTGAATTAGTAAATACTGACCCATTGCTCCTTGGAAAAAATACAAAATTGGGTTCCTGTATGCTGTAAACACTGAATTAGCGAATACTGACCCATCGCTACTAGTAAAAAATACAAAGTTGGGTTCCTATGAGCCTATAATGACAACAGGTTTGTCAACCAATCAATACATACCCTTGTTTAATGTGTGCTGCTGTTTAAAGACACTTTATTTAATACATATTGCTGATTCATGAACATTGAACTCACAGCCAACAGCTGTAACTCACTACAACTCAAGTCTGAATGAAGCCTATCTGACATATATTTTCTCCATAAGGTATACTACAGCTTTCTTGCCACAGCACTTCAGCACTATTCTTGGGGACCATTTTAAACAGTGAAATCACCAACCAAAAACACAAAAATGTAAAAATTATGGCACTAAATAGACCTCAAAAAAAGATACCCTTTTTTTTTCTGAGTCAGAGTTATGCCCTTGTCACCCAGGCTTGAGTGCAGTAGTGCAATCTCGGCTCACTGCAACTTCTATCTCCTTGGTTCAAGCAATTCTCCTGCCTCAGCCTCCAGAGTAGCTGGGATTACAGACATGTGCCACCATGCCTGGCTAATTTTTTGTATTTTTAGTAGAGCTGGAGTTTTGCCAGCTCTACTAAACTCCAGTTGGGCAGGTTGTTCTCGAACTCATGACCTCAGGTGATCCGCCTGCCTCGGCCTCCCAAAGTGCTGGGATTACAGGCGTGAGCCACCGCACCTGGTCAAAAAGACACTTTTTTACAGTATAAGAACTAAAACAAGAAGTCAGAACATTGCCTTGTCTAACCTCAGCTAGGAATGTGCACGTTGGGCAACAAAGATATTTTTCACTGCTCTGTGTGTGTCTTCGAATGACTAACAGGCACTGTGAGTACTGAGTTTGAGGTTATGAATACAGTTTAGCAAGTAGGTAAACTTGCAAATATAAAGTCCATGAATAATGAGGATCAACTGTATTCACAAACATTTACACTACCATCCTATGAGTAAATTTTAAAAGGTTTGTTGTACATGAACCCAAAAATCTAAATAACTATAATGGAAATATAACAGGACTAAATACTACTTCTTAGGATCCACTTCACAAGTTTTAAAAAACAGTTATGAAATTAAAAAAACAGACCCATTATAAGCCACTTTCACAGTGGCATCAAGCAGGCCTCTTCAATTTACTAGTATATGACAATCAGCTTAAGGAGAAATCAAAATACGTTCATTTCTAAATAAGTGAAATCCATAAAACACCATTTGGAGAACCTAATCTGCTAAATTTTTAGCAACAGAGACACTAGTCCTTTGGCAGTAGTCAACTTTTTTTGAAATACCATTTATTCAAATAGACTGTTGTTGAGTATCAAGCCACACTTCCCTCATCCTCACTAAGATAAAATGCTGAACCATGCTGCCCAAATGATGATTTCACTACTTAATGCATCATTACTAACACTGACTATACTATAATAAAATGTATCATACTACAGTAAAAACAGTCTGATCTACGCTTGACAGGAGAACTCTCAGATGAGTGATTTACCCACTTGCTCAACACTTTACATGTTTGTAAATCTTTAGTTCTTGAGAAAGGGACTTGAAACAACAGTAAAAGAGAAAAATATAAAAGCATGAATTAATGGTAAATTCGACAAGTTTTTTTAAAAAGCAGTAATTCCCCTACCAACCCATTTCTTCGGCATTCCAATTAACTACTACTGCTTTACAATAATTACATACTTTACAGAAAATGGTGAAAATTAAAGGAACAAATTAGGAACTCGATACACATGTCTTAGAGATCATTCCAAACTGATGCTCATTTTTTACATCCCACTGTCAGCCAAGTGCTGTTTTTATACCATCATTTTAAGGTATGTGACCAGGCTCAGCACACCTGAACATGAAGCAGAAATGCTGCTACTTATTCAAAAAGAGAAAATAGTCCCCAAAATATTAGCCATAAAAACCCACACCAAATTGTGTATTTTCTAAGACTTCCTAAAGAAACTGATTGTGTCTCCCACATTGTGATCAGTTGAATTCAGACCTAATCTAAAAATGGGGCAGTTGTCACAAAATGAAGGAATTGGTACTTTAAAAAAGGAAAAAAAAAATGGCACTATCATACCATGCTTCCCTGTGGCACAGTTTTGATTAAAACTTGGGTCCAAACACTATCTCTGACCTTCAAGACTAAAGTTGGCACACACATTCCCCCATTAAGAAGCTATCAGTAATATTTTAAATTAGAACAGCTGTGAAGAAAAAGATACCTTTGTTTAGTCATATTGTCAGGTTCTGAGGTCTGAGGGGAGTGAGTGGGCAAGTGGTAGGTAGCTGGAAAAACACGCAAGGAATCGTAGAGAGTTTCAACATGGCTTTACTCTCTCTCAGGGTGCGAGCAAGCTGTATGTACAGCGTTAAGCAGGGCAATTATACTTTTTACAGACAATAGTGACTCAGAGCCAAGCACAAGCTCACACAGCATGGTTACATAATGTGCGACGTTGTGTGCCTGCGCTCCAAACCCGCTGAGTCATGCTGTGCAGAAAGGCCGCTTAGGCCTACTCCTGACTAAAGCAGAGCCATTTCCCTCACACATGTATTTTTAGTTTCATTTGGGATCATGTTAGAAGTTACCAGTAATCTGTCTGTCTCACATTCACCTTGTTATTCCATGACCTTTGTCAACATCCTGGTTCACCTCCTGTTATCGTCTGAACTTCTGTAAGAAAATAAATGCTTTCCTTATCCCATTTCAATTCACCACACCTACCACCAGATTAATCTTTACAAGGCATACTCTTACAACACTGTCCCCACATTCAAATCCCTTCAAGAGTACACACTGCCATCTATATGAGGAACACATTTCCCAGTCTGGCTTTCAAGGTTGTCCACAATCTGACCTAACACACCTTTCCAGCCTTCTTTCTTATAATTCTCCAACAATTAACCTAAGCTCCAGAACACCTCAAACTTTCCTGTTTTTGTTCCTTTGTTCAGGCCTTTCCTTCCATCTGAGTGCACTTCCTCATTTCCTGTTGAAATCCTGCCTACTGCTTCAAGGCTTATCTCTACCACAAAAGCATCCCTGATTTTCCTAACTCATGTGTCTCCCTTTCAACAGTCTGGTATCACTTATACTTTGTAGCCCTCTTAAGGAGCTTCACTCTGCCTGCTAATAGTCATTTATCCTTCCTCCATCAGCAAGGTCTAAACTGAGTGTTTCTTGATAAAATAAAATACCAAACTGTCAAAAAGATAAAAAAGACACATGTTATTTCTACCAAGAGGGGAAAATGTCTTACTGTTAATAGAGTAGAACATGTTCCCCAGAAGAAACTTCTAAAAAATTCATGGCCAGGTATGGCAGCTCATGCCTGCAAACCCAGCACTTTGTGAGGCTGAGGCAGGAGGACTGCTTGAGACCTGGAGTTCAAGACCAGCCTGGGCAACAGAGCAAGCCCCTATCTCTAGAAAAATATAAAAAATAAATAGCTGGGCATGGTGGTGCACACTTGTCATCCTAGCTACTTAGAAGAGTGAGACAGGAGGATTACTTGAGCCCAGGAGGTCAAGGACACAGTGAGCCAAGATGGAGCCACTGCACTCCAACCTAGGGGACAAAGCGAGATCCTATCTCCTTTAAAAAAAAAAAAAAAAAAAAAATTCATGATTAAATCAACAACCTTATGACATAAAATGCTATACGTTCAAATCATTACAGAGGATATGGAACTGGGAGCAGTGTAGAGGTTGAGTATCCCAAATTCATAAATCTGAAATGCTCCAAAATCTGAAACTTTTTGAGCTCCAACATATTTAATAGAAACACTCAATAGAGCCTTTTAGATTTCCAGTCTTTGGATTTGGGATGCTCAACCAGTAAGTATATAATGCAAATATTCCAAAATTTGAAAAAATCCCAAATTCAAAATACTTCTGATCCCAAGCATTTTGGATAAGGGATATTCAACCTGTATTACTTTTCAAACACAGCAATCCAGTCCCTTGTCCCCATCAATACATCATATGAATAATAAAGTCTAACTATATTCTAATAATGCCTCAATTATCTAATATCACTAGGACATGAGAGGTTCACATAATTGAATTTTTGAATAAGTGGTTTCTTAGTGCAGAAACAGAACTCAGGCATGCCTGCAGCCTAGGCCAGCTGAAAGGTGTTCTTGGGAAGCTAATCTTGACTTCCCCCTACCTAGTGGAAAACACTCAGGCACAATGGGGAAGTCATTTTGTACCAGTTACTTGCAGCTGGTAAACAGGTAGGGAGCAGGAAGGAAGGATAAAGAGGGTGGCAAAAACCCTATAAAATGTCAAAAAGATCTTTTTGCACCTGCCAGAATCCTCATTCCAGATTGTTGGTACCATTCACATTTGTATGTCTCTGAGGAACTTTGGGTAGTTGAACACCTATTATGTCTCAATACAAACTATGTCATCACCTGCTGGAAGTTTCCATACCCTTTGCCACTGAAAATTTCATACTCTAATTGTGTCTGTTATGGGTTGAACTGTGTCCCCCCAAATTCATAGGTTGAAGTCCTAACCATCAGTAGCTCAGAATATGACCTTATTTGGATATAGGGTTGTTGCAGATGCAAAATTACATGAGGTCACACTGGAGTAGGGGAGGTCCCTAATTGAGTAGGACTAGCGCCCATATAAAAACAGAAAATCTGACCACAGACAAGCACATAGGGAATATGTCATGTGAAGATGAAGTCAGATATTAGGGTAATGCTCTATAAGCCAAGAAACTCCAAAGATTGCCAGCAAACCACCAGAAGCTAGGTGAGAGGCATGGAACAAATTGTTACTCAGTCCTCAGAAGGAACCAACCCTGCTGACACCTTGATCACAGACTTCTAGCCATCAAGAACTATGAGACAAATTTCTGTTGTTTAAGCCACCTAGTTTGTGGTCCTTTGTTACAGGATCCATAGAAAATTAATTTAGCATTTACTGGTGTTGATATCTGTTGATATCACCAATCCACTGTGAAAACCACCAGACACCTCTTTAAGTAACCATACTTCTTAAAAGTAAGTATTACACTCGTTGAACAAATACAAGTCAATGGCCTCTATGTGCCAGCCACTAGTGACAGAGCAGTAAGACCGACAATGTCCCTGCCCTCATACAGGTTATAGTGTAGTCAGGATAACTGACAACAAACCAAAATTACACAGTGATAAAATTACAATTGCACTAAGAACAAAAATGATGTATTTCCCTTCCTCTCTAAACAGATGGTAAACACAGTTAACCATGTATGGAGCCTCATGGTATAGTTGGATGCCCTTCATTTTTATTTTTGTTCCCCTACTAGATGTCAGGTAGTTGGCTACTACAAAGTCAGCTTTTATCAGCTACCCTCTTGTCTGTCTGCTCACCTCCTCCAATACATTTATATCAAATTTGGAGTTTCTAATGCTCTCTGAGCTAAACAAAATCAAGTAACTAATATTGCTAAGAAACATACACCATGTAACAAAAATTGCTGCAAGTGAAAACTGAAGATCTGATTTTAATGCAAGACTTTCAGGTTTACTTTAGATTCTCAGAGATTTTTTTTTTTTTCCAACAGAATTCTCTTATAAGGCTCTGAGACAGAAAATTATTGCTACATAAACTGGATTTTACCAAATAATTTTGTACTATATTGCCTGGCAAATGCTTGTTTCCTTTCAAAGGAAATGCAGTACAAGGAAGTAAGAAAAACCTTTTCATATCAGAAGTTCACTGTTTTCTACATCAGAATATAATGGTTACTTAAGGAAGAAATACTATCCAAAGTCAGAATTATATAAATTATTGTCAAGCACAGGACATATTTTTGTTAAATAATTGTCAATTGTTTAAAATAACATGACTATGAGGTTATATAGCATCATAATTGGAAAGTTCAGTCAACATTTTTTGAAGTACTTAATAAATACCACCTACCTCTTATGCATATCCAACAATCATCTTTTTTGTTGTGTTTCTTAAGTTCTTCTTCAGTTACTTCAATTAACCTGCCTTTTAATCCTGTTAGATCCTTTCCACTTTTGGTCAGGCGAATCCAATCCATAAGGCTTCTGCCCTGTTTTAAAGGTACCTAAAAATGGAAAAAGAAAGAATTAAATCTAGTTTCTTCATTACTTTTAATTCCATTTTAAAAGATAATAAAATTCAAATCTAACAATTCTATAAATCCTTTTACAGCTTTAAGAGGCTGTCAATATTGTTTATGCTGTATTTGAATTATAAAAGGTAGGGCTTAGAAATTCTATCACACAAATTTTCACCATATTGATGTCACAGTACAGCAGTCCATCAGTATCCACGGGGGACTGGTCCCAGGACTTCCCCCTACCCTATATCAAAATCCAGATGCTCAAGTGTCTCATATAAAATGTCAAAGTACTGACATATAACTATGAACATCCTCCCATATACTTTAAATAATCTCTAGATTACTAATAATACCTAAAGCAAAGTAAATGCTATGTAAATGGCTGTTGTATTATATTATTTTATAAGTCCTTTTTTTTATTGTTGTATTGTTCTTTTTAACTTTTTTTTTCCCAAATATTTTTGATCCACAGTTGGTTCAATCCTTGGAGTCAAAAAACAGGGCTACACAGGGCTACACAGGGCTGACCATATAACAAGAATGATATTGAACCGGAAACCAGAAAACAGGTTCTGGTCCTGGCTCTGACATTAATATGTTACAGTCACCAGTTTGGACCAAAATTTCTTCACCTTAAAAATCAAAAGAGATTTGACAGAAGAAAAGATAAAGAAACAATTAACTATAGTTGATTTTCTGAACTGTCAATATAAACAGACTTTTAGAAATCATTAGATAGCAATCTTATCTAAGAATCCATTGAGTAACAAAGTTTATCAAATAATGGAAAACAACACTGTAGGGAAGGGGTGGCAAACTATGGCCTGCACCTGTTTCTATACAGCCCTTGAGCAAAGAATTGTCTTTGCATGTGATGGTAAAAAGCCTGAAACCTTATGAGGCCCCTTGCCCAGGGAACTTAATAACAGGATGGTTTGGGTTTTTATTTTGTTTTATAAAACACATTTTCAATGTTTTCAGATGAGAAGTATTATTAGTACTTTGATCAGAACATTTTCAAGATATCTCTATGGAACTAAGCTTGTCTGACTAATTTGTAATGTAGTAACAGAAGAATGTTTAATGTAAAAGCAGACACATTCAAGGACGTTTACATATTTCACTTATCTGAATCACACCTATTTTAGATATCCATTTACTCCCAAACTAACCAAGTTAATGGGTCTGTGGTGCCTTTCACATTCCATCCTATCAATCTACATCATTCCATTCTGGCTATCACTGAAACTCTAGGTCATTTGATCCCAATAAATGAAGTGTGAGAAAATGACCTTTCCCATCCCAAACGAAAATCACTCACCTCTCTCTATTCCATAATCCACAGGATAGTTAAAGCAAGCTTTCCGAAATGCAAATCTAATCAAAGGTTCTCCCTCCCTCAGTGGCTCCTCAGGTTACCTTATAATAATTCCCTAGGGACTTACCAGGTCTTCACAATCTGGTCACAGTTGACTGCACTAGCTCCACGTTCTAACTTTTGCTCTTCTCCATTATATACTTGGCCAAATGGGAACTGATTATTTGACTCCATGATTGCTGTCAAGTACTTGCTTATGGTAGTGTTGCTTCCTCTGCAGGGATCAACCTCACCCCAACTCCCATTAATTCCTCTGGAAGGCTTCTCTGATCCTCAACTCGTTTGTGGTCATAACACCCTATTGTAGTACTTACGACATTATAACTGAATGTTTACTATTTCGTGCAACCTATGAGACTAAACACTGTGAAATCAGAGACCACAAACTCCAGCATATAGTAGGTTCTCAATAAGTATTTGTTCAGTGGTATTAATAGAAATAATCACTATCATATGTTGAGTGCATATTCTGTGTCACACTCAAGTCTGTGAGATCTAAATAAAAGCCTCAGGACAAGTGGCATTTACTGAGTGCTTACCAAGGCTGTGCTAAGAGAAACATTACCTCATTGAATCCTATGAACAATCCTATAATATAGGTACTGTTATTCTCATTTACATCTGAGGAAACAGACTCAAAGAGATTAACTGGCAGATATGGTGAAAGAATCTAGGTCTTTCTCACTTCAAAATCTGTGCCTTTAAAAAATTACAGTAAGTCCTCACTTAAGCTGGTCAACAGGTGCTTGGAAACTAAATTATGTACAACGAAACTAATTTTACCGTGGGTTAACTGACATAAACAAAAGTTCCTGCAGCATATTTCTGGTCACAAAAACATCACCAGACTTCTAAATAAAGACCAAAATACTTCTAATATTAAACACTGAAAGAAATGCTAGCTATATATACATTTAAGAAAGATAATTAAAAAACAATAAGATAATTATTTACCCAACTATTCCAGTTCAATGTCACAGGTAGTCAGAGCCTATCCCAGTAGCTCAGGGCGCAAGGCAGGAATCGACCCTGGACAGGATGCCATCCTACGGCAAGGCACACTCATACACACCCAACACTCACACAGACTGGGACCGTTTAGACACATCAATTAATCTAACCTGCATATCTTTGGGTTGTAATAGGAAACTAGAGTACCCAGAGAAAACCTATGCAGACACAGTTAGAGTGTGCCAAAGACAGTGGCCCCGGGTGAAACGAATTTTTTTTTTTCTCATCGATATTATAACTTAATGCTGTTGAATGAAACAACATTATTTGAGAACCTGCTGCATGTTCCCAACCTTCCCAACTAGGTTCTATTTTCTCAACTTCTACCCATTTCATCCAAACCTGACTCAGTTTTTACATTCTCAGCATCATCTTGTTTCACAAAGAAAAGAGGAAAAAGAGTGGAGTCTGAGTTTTCCTTAGAATTGCACAATAATCTTATTGTGCTCTCTTTTTGGACCAAAGACTCACCTTTGCCATCGCCATCTGTGTGACTTTTTGGTTTGCTTCTAAGTTTTCTCCTTTAAATGGATGCTAAGAACATAGTTGGTATTTTTAACGAAGAAGGGCAGCAACTCATATTCTAATTCAGAGATTCTCTCTGGAAAGACTATGTTATTCAATCAAGTATTTAGCTTCAAGAAACAGGTCAAAAACCAGTGAGAAAAATATACATGCCTGGATGGCTAGATGATTGACATATGAATCAGTAATGAAATTTCACAGCAGAACCACAACACAAGCCTAAGCAATTTAAGGCAACATTTCTGAGCCAGTTTCCTTTTCTGTGAAATAGAGACAATAAAAGCTTTCACTTCACAGGATAATTGTGAAGATTAAAGTTAATACATGTAAAGCACTAAAAATATACATGGCCACCTATAAGTACTTAAGAAATCTCTGGAAAGCTAATGAAAACTACAGATCCCTGAACCTATATTCATTCTGAACTAGAATCAGAACGCCAAGTCTAAGTGGAGAAAAATAAGAAAATCGACAAGGGTTCCAAATGATGCTAAGACTCAAGAGTTAACCGAGTGGCTCAAGTAGGTGGAAGTGTCACAAACAAAAGATAAAGATATGGTTACAGAATGAGGAACTAACACATAAACAGGAACAAACAACATTCGCAAAAGAACAAAGAACACAGTTTTTATTGAATTTTGCAAATACAGAATGTATCTGCACAGTATTCCACCTGTTGCTAACAGCAACTGTGCTCAACAAAAACTCAAGAGTATTATATTTGCTTCAAAGTTAGCAAGTGATAACAGTAGAAAAGGTAATGATAAAACAATCAGGTACCAGGGGAAGAAAGAAAAGCAGTATGACTTGGATAGCGTCTGTAAACCTGACCTAGCTCCCCAGCTCAAGCCCCCATCCTTGCACAGACGGTCACTATCGCCACCGCCAAGCCTTTCCCTCCTGCAAGGGAACCCACATCGAGTGATGTGGTACAACTCCTTCAGGCAGTGAAGAACAAAAGACCAGCGAGGAGATGAGGTTGAGGGAAGGAGGCTAATACCAAGCGCCTATAATACCGCAAGCACAGTGCCTGGCTCTGTCATATAAACTGAAATCGCGGGAAAGGACTTGGAAGAAGGGAACAGATAGAGCCAGATAAAGGACCAGAAAGAAGAGGGGCTACAAGGGGAAAGGGAGGGAGATAAGGAGAGTTTAGGGACTGTACACAGAGTGGGATCAAAAAGAGGTTGTAGGCAAGGATAGCAGGGAACGACAGCTTAGAGAGGTGTACATGAGCTGGGAGTTGGGGCGGAAGGAGAGAACAGACTGCCGGAGCGCGAAACGCAGCGAGGGTAGAGACTCACGGAGCCACCCACCCGCTTACCTTGCTACGCCCCCCGGAGGCTACACGCTGCTGCGACCTGGGGGCCGGGAAAGACTGGGAAGGGACGTTCAGCATCTTGAAACTCCAGCCCCGGGCCCTGCCCGGGGTTCGCCGCCGGACGGGATAGTACCTCCAGCCCCGGCTCTGTGGCCGGGCAGAGGCCAAGCCCCCGACCCACTTCCGGGGTCGCCAGGGGTGAGACGCGCTATGACGCAGCACGTCCGCGGAGGGCGGAGCCAACGGGGCGGAGGGAGGGCCGGCAGGGAGGAAGTACGCATGCTCAGTTAGTTCCGCGTCCCGCACTTCAGCACCGGAGCAAGGTGACAGCTATTTCGTGGAAAGATTAGAGAGTGAAGCTGTTCCTTAGCCTTGGTGCTGACCGAATCTGGGAACAAATTCTTAATCCTGCTAACCCGGAACAGCAATGTGTGTTCATTGTTAAGCAGTACCATCGCACTACTTGAAATATGGAATAAAATACACTATTTGAAATACGGATAAAAACGCATTTTAGTTTCTCTGAAATTCTTTCCTGTAAGGCACTAGACTGTACTGGAAAAAGCACCTCACACCTTTAAGAGCAAAAATATCAAATGTCAATAGCCACTACTGTGGGGTAAGAAGAAAACCTCACCTTTAAGCATCCTTAAACCTCAACTTTAAGCATGCTAAGGACGGATGAATGCGCGAAAGACATTAGTAAAGTCTCCTTCTGCTCTATTCACCCACTCATAAATTCTCCCTCCTTATGTAACTTCCTGTCTTCCTTGGGAGTTGTGTACTGATGCAGCTCACCTCCAGCTGTGGTGATGAAGTAACGTTTAAAAGTCAGATTTGGTTTGGATGCCATCTCTGCACTTAATGACTGAACTGTCTTATAAAAGTTACTTTAGTATCTCAAAGTCTCATTTTCCCCATCTGCATAATGGGTTTATTAAAGATTAAAGGGTCATATGTAAACTACATACTGCGGTGCCTGGTTAATATTAGGTACTGAATAAGTGGCAGTGGCTGTTCGTATTATTCCAACATATTAATGGGAAAAGGACAAACACTGTAGGTAAACACCAGGCTCTAATGCTCAAAATCTGATTTTTCTGTTTGTTTGTTTGTTTGTTTGTTTGTTTTGTGTGTCCCTTGGGAAGCACATAGATCTTGAGAGTAGAATCCAATAAGGGAGAAAGTTTTCAGAAGAAACATAGTTCTAAATAATTCTCCCCATCCTCCTTTAATTACTAACTTTTCCTAACTCTGAACATATTGTCATGCTTTAAACTTTCTCTGTTTAACTGCTTAGTTCTTAAAGTGACTAAAAATCAAGGTTATGTTTGTAGAATCTTTTAAATCAGAAGAAAAAGTGTGTGACTATATGTAGCCATTCAAATAAGAGGCATTTCTTAGCTCGTTAGCCACCTATGACATTCACCTCTATCCATTTTTATTTGCAATTGAAATGCTTATTACAAGAAGATTGAATTTGAGCTAAAAGAACCTCATGGCTATAATTAACTGTATTACTTTGACCTTGCAAACTGCTGCAGTGTTCTCTCTCTCTCATTAAATGATGACATATTCTTCTAGAGTCTACATAAGAAAAACTAATCACTGAGACTTATTTCACTTCTCATGAGAAAACTTTTGCACAAGAATAACAAAAGCAGAGAACCAGAACAAGGATAAGTTAATATTGTTGAAGAATGTTCCATACTTTCCAAATTTCTTATCTCCCCTACAGAAATGGAAGATACTATCAACTTCTGGCCTTTAGACTCCACTTTTTTAGACTCCATATCAATCACTCAAATTTAAACTTTTTGTTTTAATTCTAGGGATCCCTCGATGTAGTACATTAAGTATTAAACATCAATACTATTTTACTACTGGATTTAAGGACTGAAAAGGAGTATTAACATAAGAGTTACTTTGCTCATCATTTATGTAAAATATCTATAATTTAAGAGCCCTAAGATTGATTCCCCTTTTCAATTACAGATAATGATTTAATGTGTTTTTTCCACCTGCTAAAAAATCTTTACTAATAAATGAGTGATTTCTAACATAAGGCTATTTTCTTCATTATCTAATAAGATAATACTAATCTGTAGCTACAACATCCAACTGGCATCAGTAGGAAATAGCAGATGTTAAAAAATTCAGTCTTGAGAATTAAATACTGTCATTCTTTGCAAAATTATAACTAAATATAAATTTGCAATTTAATGAAGAGAAAAATTTATTCTTTGTAAGCGCCAAATATTTATAATGCAATCAAGACATTTGTAGATGGCACCTATTTTAGATTCCAACATTCAATTCTAGTGTAGGGATAAAAAAAGGCCAAATACCAGATTAATTATAAAATATTTCACTTTATTAATAATTTATATACAAATAAATTAGCTTAAAATAATTATGATACATTTGTACACTAAATTTAAACCCTAAAAGCTCTGGATATAATCAGAAGTAGCTAATCAGATTAATTTTCACAGGTCAGCTCCTCAATTTCATCTTCACTATCAGAATCTTCGTAAAATGAAATTGTGGCTTGAATTGGAAAATTTTTCAGAAGAGCTTCTGCTTCTTGATATAAGTAATCATAACACTTTGATTTTGGCCAAAATAGTCTGAAAGAAGCAGACAACATGTTTTATTTTTTCACATTCAGAATCTTTAAACTCATGAAATGGTCAAATTTTCAAGAGCTCCATATATTTAACAATTGACTTATACATTTGGATATAGCCTTAAGATATAGAGTTAAAATATGCTACTATCACAGCTTTCATGGAATCTACTTGCCCAAGTATCAATAACTGTTTGATTATTTTCAGTCTTTTTTCAAGCTGTAAATTGTATCAAATTCACACTAAACCCTGGATAAGCATAAGATCAGTGTTTACCTTACTTTGTGCCTTATGGATATATTTATTCTTATAATATATAGAAGATTTGTCTTACAGTTTCTAAATTCCTTTGGAAAAAATGAATTGAGTTCTACCAGTACATTAAAAACTCTGATGATATCCAGCTTTATAAAGATGACGAAATATTATGCACCTTACAAAAAGGTGGAAATTACCTATTATGTTACTTAAAACTCACAGATATAACTCTTATAGAAGTAGACAATGTAAGTTTAGAAATGTATAAAAACCAGTATTTTAAAACTTTTGTCTATGCACTCACAACTTGAGGCATAGAAAGACTACTTCTGACCTCAACTTTGATTCTATCTGCCTGTCTTCTCCTCATTCAACTACATTTGTGAATATCATATGAAATATTGAGAAATTATATATGTTTTATACAAATAACTGGTATGCAAGTATGATTACCTCAGAATTTCAAAAATCTGACAAATACTAATCTTGCCTTCTGGTCTTCATCAAGGAAAAGAAAGAGGAGAGATAAGGCTGAATCACCATGTACAGTGCAGTCATTTTCGTGTAGGATAAACAGCCCATATATTCATACAGTGGAGTCATTCCAACAAATGAAAGATTACATTATGTTCAGTATGCTCCACTTTAAAAGGCAGAAAAACAATGTAGTTTATAAATGTTTCCAGCAAAAATCATAAAAAGTTTATGTTTTTGATGCTTAAACAAGTAACTATCAATTATTCAGTCATTCAATAAATATTTCAGTGATCCCTTGTGCCAACATAATTCACAATTTAAAGATGAATAAATCATGGTCCCTACCCTCAAAAAGTTGACAGCTGAAGTTGCAGCTGAATAAAAAAAAAAACACACCACATTAGTCAAAATATAAATGAATAAAAATAAAATGTAAGAGAAGTATAATTAAATTGTATCCATACTTCAGAAAAGAAGAGAATTTCTTATATAAGAAACAATTTATTTTCTAATGGGTAACTAGAACTGGCAAACCCAAAGAATGCTGTTTAGTCATTATGATACTCTCTCCAGAATTTCTCACTGTGGGCCATTCTTCTCCCAGGGCCCACATACTTTTCTGAGTTTCTTTCTGTTCTGATTCTTCTCAGTCTCCTGTGCGGACCTCTCTTGCTTTGTGTACTGGTTAGATGCTGGCCTTCCCTCAGGTTTTCATTGAGAACATCAGCCCTCCCTCTAAACAAACTAGGATTACCTGGCCCACTGTCATGATTTCCCCACCCTACATTTACCACGGACTCCCAAGTCTGTATTTCCACTTAAGATCTTGACTCTGGGCCCCTAACTTACGTATGCAGCTCTCTACTGGATATCACTCTTTGGATGCCCCATAGGCACATTAAATATGATAAGTGGAAAACTTGACTCGTGGTCTCACCTCCCAAATCTGTTTTCGGCCCTAATTTCCATTCTTTTAGTACAGCATTCACCTGATCACCAGCTACAAACTTAGGAGCCATTCTGGTTTTTACCTCTTCTTCATCTACCATATCCAATACATTATAAAGCCTAATCTATTTTGTCATCTAAGTATTTCCTAGATTCATCCAGTCCCATCCTCACTTCTCGTGTCTTACAATGGTTTGTCATCATTTCTTACCTGAAAAATTGCAGAACTTCCAGTTTTACTTTTGATGTCCTAAGCCTATTTAACGTATAACCCCCAAGACTACCTTCGGAATAAAGCCCATGGGTTCCCAACACTACAAACAGGATCAAGACAAAACTCTGTACAAGAGTGTACAAGATCTGGCATCTGATTACCCTGCTGAAATGACCACAACTTCACACACCTAAACTCCTTGGAGTTCCCACAAGGAGCCACACTGTTTCATGATCCTGCTTCTCTTTTCCAGTGCTATTTCTTTTGCTCCCACTTCCCATTCATCTGATTAACTTCTCCAAGACTCAGCCAGGTAACCACTACTTATAATATACACTTCCCTGACCCTTCCCCCTACCACTCACAGATTTAGGCACTTCGTGCCATGCCCATACTTGTAAAACTAACCTAACTAAACTCCATTACAACACTTGCCATGTGCTTTGACGACTTTTTTCTGTATGCTTCACTAGTGCTAGTACATGGTAGGAAATTAGATGTAATGAATTCTATGTGCTATTTATCACCACGGGCACTTTACAAACATCATTCAGCTCTTCATTTAACAGCTCTAGGAGGCAGGAAAACTGCAGAATTATTAACATTTCACCTGATAAAAGTGACAAAGAATCTTAGATAAAGGCTGACTTCCTGAAGTGGCTAGGAACAGTAAACTAGCTCCTCATGTTAAATAACTTTTGACCCTTTCTATAACCACCCTCAGTAATCTTTAGGATTTTCATTACATTTCTATTTTCTCCTACACGGCAAACTTGATTTGCTGTAAGACTGTAACTGCTAATCCCATTCTTCCTTCCAGATTGCAAGACAAAAGCAGCATACACACTGCCTGATGCCAAGTCAGTTTCATTCGAACCCTTTAGGATTTAAAAACAAAAACTGTTTTGCCAGCACAAGATGTCACCGCTCTTTTACCATAGCATCCCCTTTCCCTCTTCGTAATATATTCATCAAGTTCATTGAGTATGTATTGATCAATGGTCCCTTTACGTGAAACCGTGAGCCCTTACCTTTTCCAATTTGATGAGTAACGGATCTCTGCGAGTGAGAAGATAAGTAACCTTGAAGCCAGATTTTCAGAGAGAGAGAGGCTGCAGGACCAGCTGCGGAGCTGGGCTGTGCGATGCCCCTGGCTCCTCCCTGGGGCTGGAGGAGCGGGAGACCTTTGGGGAGGCCTGTCACTCACCTGACTGGGTGCCTGAATTGCGAAAGCTTTCCTGAAGCTGCGGTCATTCCAGGGCCATCGGGCATCTGAAGAGGAAAGGAAGTGAATCCAGTTATCACCCACCTCCTTCTAGAAAGTGGAAATGTGCACGACCCAGTGTTCCTCGTGCCCGCTGGGAATGTAACCCCAGGGCTCTCAGCAGCCTCGCTCCCGGCTGGGTGCCTGTGGCCCATCGCTCCAGAGGACACATCCGCCGCGTCGGCACCGTTATGGCCACTGGCAGGCAGGATGTTAAGCGAGAGGCAGGACCGGTGTCTCGCATGTCTCTCTCCGGCACTGCGTCCCAAGAGCCCTGGTCAATCTTCTGCACCCGTGGGAGGCGCGGCCTGAGACGCGTGGCTCACTCACCGCCTCCGCGGCGTGGTTCGGTGTCTCCTCTTCTTTCTTGCCTCCGGCGTCCACCCAGGGTCTCCAGAAGCCCGCGTATCTGCGGGATGGATAGCACAAGGCGCGCAGAGGAGACGTGAGCCCAGACCCGGGAGAATCCACCGAAGCCGAGCGCTGGCACCGGGGGGTGGGGGATGGAGAGTGGAGGGGAGGAGCTGGGGAGGCGCAGGCGGGAGGGACAGGGGAAGCTGGGAGGCACAGAGCAGCGCGGAGAAGCCTACCCGGAGTCTGCGGCCGCGCGCCGCGTAGTGCGGTCGGTGGCCGTGGACGCCGCGGCTCCACACTCTGTGCCCTCTGCGCCTCTTGCGGTCTCCATGGCGCCGCGGAGACTGGCGGAAGGCCGCTGCCAGCTCGCGGGCAATCTTGGCCAGTTCCAGTAGGTCCGAGACCCGAGCTTTATATAGCCCTCGCGGCCTGCTGCACATTGAGAGGTTCGCTCCCTCTCCGCCCCTCTCCCCTGCTAACCGCATAAACAAAAAGGCTGCGCGTGAAGGCGCACCAGGCTGAGCCCCGGGTGTGAACGCGTGCAACTTCCAGATGGCCCGGGATGGGGTTTTGTCAAGCGAATGTTAATCGCTCTTCGACACATGGCTGCGGTGAAAAACAACATTCGCCCGAGCAGCCAATTTCCGTGTGAAGAGGAGACGGAATTAAGCGAGTCTACACGTTTTGTGTATTTCTGCAAAAAGGCCAAGTGACTGGTTAATTGCTTGATTCGCTGGAAACTCAGGACTTGCTTGACCTGTGGCAAATCAACTGGTTCTGCATCCCCTGTTCTAAAAGCTGGGATGCAGACTAGAATTCAAAGGAATGAACTTAATTCCTCTTCCTGGAACAATTTTTTTTTTTAATTGGGTGAATGGTTGGACTCCTTAAGAAAGGAATGTCAGTTTTTTAAAAAATGTGTGATAAACTAGGTTCATACGCCAGCCTATTATTATCTGACGATAATAGAAAATTATTGGCAACAAGAGGTAAATTGTAAAAGATTCAGTGTTCTGGCTAAGAGAGCCAGAGACTGGAGTCATGTGATTTGCGCATATAACTCTAAATTATCTTCTCGTGCCTTTTGTGATTTTTCCCAATATTTTATCAGTATCCTTCGACAATGACTTTTGAGTTCGTCTATACACCTCTATCACTACTTGGTATTTTGTCACTCAATGGTAATTACAAAATTCTTTTTTGAGGGCAGGTGTTGTGGAATGATAATGAAATCTTGAAAAGTTATGGTGTGAGACAAGTTAATCAAATGTCTGCACCCCTGTTTCTCTGATTTGAGTTACCCCTCACTTATCTACCACTAAACTTTGTAAAAAGTGTTATGCATCGAGGGAAAGATGATATATAAATGTTATGATTTTTTTCAAAATGTTTTAAATAATGAAACTGGACTTTCTCTTAAAAGTTTAGACAAAAATCTTGATTGTAAACTATAGTTGTCTCTGCTCTTCATTCAGCTACTGCATAGGAAAATAATTTAGTTATAATAATAGCTAAGAGCCTATAATGATCTATCTGCCAGGAAGGTGAGATTTGGGTTGCTTCTGATAAGAAAATCGGTAAGGATAGACACCTAACACATGTCTCCATCCCGTACAGCTATTGTTAGGCTAAATAAAATAAAGCTTATAGAATGCATTTTGCAGTGCCTGACATATAGTAAGCCTTCAACGGATTTTAAGCTCTGTAAAAAATATAAGGCCTTAACAGATGTTAACCTTTCTGATAAAATGTCTTATTATTTCCATTCCATAATGTAAATTAGTTCAATCATTGTGGAAGATGGTGTGGTGATTCCTCGAAGACCTGGAACCAGAAATACCATTTGACCTAGCAATCCCATTGCTGGGTATATACCCAAAGGAATATCAATCATTATTTTACGAAGATGCATGCATAATGTTTGTATGCATGTGTTCATTGCAGCACTATTTGCGATATCAAAGATAGGGAATCAACCCAAATGCCCATCAGTAATAGACTGGATAAACAAAATGTGGTACATACACAACACGAAATACTATGTAGCCATAAAAAGGAACAAAATCATGTCCTTTTCAAGGACATGGATGAAGCTGGAAGCCATTATCCTCAGCAAACTAACGCAGGAACATAAAACCAAACTACTGCATGTTCTCACTTGTAAGTGGGAGCTGAATAATGAGAACACCTGGACACAGGCAGGGGAAAAACACACACTGGGCCCGTCAGTGGTTGGGGTGGGAGGAGAGAGAGGATTAACAAAAATAACTAATGCATGCTGGGCTTAATACTTAGGTGATGGGTTGATAGATGCAGCAAATCACCATGGCACATGTTTACCTATGTAACAAACCTGCACATCTTGCACATGTACCACAGAACTTAAAATAAAAATAAAAAATAAAAAAAATCTTTTTGAGGTGGCTGTAATGTGCTAACTACTGTGCTTTCCAGATAAGGACAGTAAGGTATTCCTCCTAACCTTGAGAAGACTACAATTATTACAAACTCTGGCCACTACAAGAAACACATAAGCAAAAAAAAAAAAAAAAAAAAAATTAAAGTGACACATTCAATAGTAAAAGCGCATTGTAGGCAGATAGGTGGGAGGAAATTAAGTCTGTTTGGGATAACCAGGAAAGCCTTCTTAGAGTAAATCAAATCTAAGTTGATATTTTTGGAAGGATTAATCAAAGAATGGTATTGTCTGGGTTGTTCAGGAGTGGGAGGAAAAGGAACTGGATATCTCTGGAGCAGAGATGCTGAAGAGATAGAAAGGGTTTGGACTATCAAGAGCCTAAAATGCTATGCTAAGTCATTTTGACTTTATTCTGTAAGCACTGATGAAAGATTTTAAGCAGGAAAGTGGAATGGCATTTTATAAAAATCACTCTGGCAGCCATATGGAAAATGGATTTAGGAAAGTCTAGAGACAGGGAGTCCATTTAAACAGCCACTGTAATAGTCTGGGCAAGAGATAGTAAGATGTGCACTAAGAATGGAGATGAAGCAATGGATTTGAAGGATACTTAGGAAATAGAACCTGAAGAATTACTTGAGTCATAAAATGTAGGTGGACTTGAAAGTGGAGTCTGGATCTATTCCCAGGTTTCTAGCCCGGTTAAGTGAGTAAATGGTGATGGCTCAAACACAGACACAGAAAACAGGGAGCATAGGATAAAGAGCAGGTGAGGTTCTCTTGTGTTGTTTTATTCTGTTCATGATGTGCAGGAAAAAAATAATGAGTTTGGTTTTGAATCTTAAATCAGTGAGATGTGCTGGGCTATTTGGTGGTAACAAATAACTCCAAAATCTCACAGGCTAGAAATAGCAAAGGCTTATTTTTCACTCATGCCCTATATCCATTTTTGGTTGGTGTGAGGTCGGCTCTACATCATCTTCACTTAAGGATGTAAGCTGGTGGAGCCTCTTCCCTCTGGAATGTACAAGGAGAAAAGAATAAAATTATTTGAGTACAAGGTTTCAGAGGTTTCTGCCTAGAAGGGACACACATTTCACTGGCTAAAACTAGTCACATGACACACCAGTTTCAAAAAGCAAGGAAGTGCATTTCTACCATGTGTTCAGAAAGAGGAGAAACAGAAATAAACAACATATAGGAGTGCCATCATCTGCCCTTCTGGCTACTAAATATTCAGTTCATCTTCCTTCCTACATATAAAATACAGTCATCCCAAGGAGAAGAACTGAGAATAGATCTAAGACCTTGGAAGGCTCAGTAACATGTAGGTGGAGAAGATATTCAGGGGACAACCGGAGACATGAGGTCTGGAGTTTAGTAGAGAATTGAAGGCTAACGATTTAAATGTGAGAGTCATCAGCAAAAAAATGGCCATTAAAACAATAGGAATTGATTTGTTTTCCCAGGGAAATTGTGTAGGTTGAGTCCAGGTCCAAGGACAGTAGCCTAGAGATCAACATTTGATTGTAAGGTGAGAAGATATGCAAAATAAAACAAACAAACAAAAAAAACCCATCTCACTGAAAAGGAGTGGTGAAGCTGGTAGAAAGTGCATCAGTAGGCCAGTCACAGTGGCTCACTCCTGTAATCCTGGCACTTTAGGAGACCAAGATGGAAGGATCGCTTGAGCTCAGGAGTTCAAGACCAGCCTGGGCAACATAATGAGAGCCCATCTCTATAAAACAAAATGTAAAAAATTAGTCAGGCATGGTGGTTCATGCCTGTAGTTCAAGCTACTCAGGGAGCTGAGGGCAGAGGATAACTTGAGCATAGGAAGTTGGGGCTGCAGTGGGGTGACAAAGCAAGACTCTGGAAGGAAAGAAAAAAAGAGAGAGAGAAGGAAGGAAGGAAGGAAGAGGGAGAGAAAGAGAGGAGAAAGAAAGAGAGGAAAGAAAAAGAAGAAGAGGAAGAGGAAGAAGAAGAAGAAGAAGAGGAGGAGGAGGAGAGAAGAGACGAGAGAGTGTTTCAGTAAAGCAAGGTGCGAAAGTGTTTCAGTAAAGCAGGTGTGGTGGAAACATGGGATGAAAGAACTCCAATAAGGCAGGAGAGGTCCAACGCAGTCAGGGCTACCAAGAGGTCACATAAGATAAGGACAAGTGTTAATTGGATTTGGCAATATAACCCCTTATAAGGGATTATAAGTGACTTTAGAACAGTATCATTTGACTATATAGGGACAGAACCTTTTTTTTTTTTTTTTTTTTTTTTTTTTTTACAGTAAGTTGAGTTGTAGATTAGAGGCGAAGAAGAAGTCAAAACAGTGAGTTGAGCAACTCTTTTGAGAGGAAAAATAGAGAATGTTGGGTCCATTAAGGGATCTTGTTTTTAGGGTGCAAAGACAAAAGTATGCTTATAAAATGAAGAGAGCAGTCAGGAGAGGAGATGCTTCTGGAGAGACAGGGGCTGGATGATGGTTCATGGTCTCCAAAGAGGAAGGAAAAAATGAGAGCAATAGCCCTGAAGAGAATCCTCGTAAGAATGGAGTGTTTGAATCAGTGATGACCATAATCCAGGTCTGGGAACTCCCAGGAAACAAGTTTAATCAAGGTGACTACTTCTGGCATGGAGAAGGAGGGATCTACTGTAATGATGAGACATGAATCTGAGAGAATATCAGTTTTCTTAAAATTGTGAAAAAAAAATGCATTACTGGAAAAAAGGAGAGCCAATTAATAAAAATATGGCCAGAGTTTTACTTGATCAAATTTAAGTCAACTGAGAAATAGAAATATGAATTATTAGAAAGATCCTAAACCTACCGTTTATATGTTAATTTAATGTATGCTGCCTGTTTATAGAGATCTTGAAGCTGATTTTCATGAGGCCGAGATCAATATGCTATTTTTCTTTTAGCTTTTTTTTTTTGCATTGTTTATCATTTCCTTCAAAGATGGAATTTCTTAGCTAAATCATTAAGGAGGATATTAACTATAAGCTATACCTAAAGAAGAGAAAGCCAGTACAATTTTCAGCGACATTATATTTATTTTAGAACATAGATATATACTTCTTATCCAAACTGTGCGCAATATGAGGATGTAAAGCTCTGTAAGATAAATATAAAGAAATACAGCATCATAAAATAACATAATCTGAAGTATAACTTACTCATTTTACAGTTTAAATTTACTTTAGAATTGTATATTGAGTTCCACTAGTACATTTTTAAAATGTATTTTATGTAACATATCAACACACTTTTCATAATACACCAATGAGGTGGATCAAACTTAATAGTTCATTAGGACAAGCATTTTTTAAAACTTCATTTATTTAACAAGTATTATTGAACACCTACCATGTGCCAGGCACGATTTTAGGATCTTGGTATATGTTAAATGCACAAAACTGACAAAATTCTTATATTTTTATGGAGCTGCTTTCTAACAGACCTCTGTGCCACCAAACTTTATATTTTACTAAGAGAAAGTATTATAAATTTTCCTTATACATGGTGCTTGTGGGCCTAACATGCTTTTTTATTTTTATTATTTATTTATTATTATTATTTATTAATATTTGGCTCTTTGCATGACTATAATATGTGAGAAAGAAAGTATACTCTGGCAAAAGGGTACTAAATCATGGTCCCTGAGAAGGAAAAAGAGAAGAAGTCAAGACCACATTTAAAACATTCATATGAGCTTCTATATAATCCAGAAAACAGTAACCAATTAAAAGAAAAATTGGAGCTTGAACTAAGCTCCCACTTTGAATGTAACCTGGTGTTGCCCCACCCATTTTGATGACCTCAGCCTGAATATGACTGATTCGCCACTTAGAAAGTAAGGTGAAAAACAGAAGTGTGAAGGAATGAGAGGAATATAATGACTCACAGCTGCTGTTGCCACCATGTGCCTCCTAAGTAATATCAAATTTGCTTATAACAAGAGCAGAGCTAGTCTCAGTTCATACACATCTCCTCTTATTCATGATCTTATGAATATTATTTAAGGAAAACTATTATCTGCTTAATTAGCTAGACTCCTTTTTAAAAAGTTGTACATACAAAATTTGCTATTTTCCAGGCAAATTATTCAGTTGTGTCTGAATGCCAGTTGTCAAATTTATTAACATTTTTGGTATTCTATTTCAATTATGGCATTATGTTTGCACACAGAAAAGCTGTGGAAAAATTAAATAGAAAACCCTAAACATAATGCATATGGGGGATCTTTTTGGGGTGATGGAAATCTTCTAAAATTGGATTGTGTTGATGGTTGCACAATTCTGTAAATTTGCTAAATGTCATTCACTTGTACAGTTAAAATGGCGATCTTTATGATATGCAAAGTGCAGCTCAATATAAAAACCTTAGATATGACAATAAAGGATTGATTCCTAACTGCACTCAGTCTGGGCTTGCAGAACTGAACACCACAGTCAAAATCAAGCCTACTCTAAATGTTCCTGATTTGCAGGTTTTTAAAACACATATTTTTGGTAGAGAAAGTGATTGTCATAATGTCTCTTATAACTTTAGAATTTGTTTTAAAACTTACATTGTGTTTACAGTTCTCTGGGCAGTTCCAGGCAATTTTGCTGCAGTGCAGTATTTCGGAAATTCCACTTGAATGCTCTGATTCATGGTGATCAGAACAAGTTCTTTAGAAAAAACTTGTACCAGGTCTGCAGTAAGGACCTAGGCCGTCAAGCTATGGAGTAGGTTATTTACTGCCAAGTCTTTTCCAGAAAAGTCTCCACTATTGCTGATTCATCAAAACCCAGGACCTCACACTGGGGCCACTATAAAGAGAGGTTTGCATCACTCTAACTTGAAGTTGAGCTAAAGAGAAGCAAGCGAGCTCAAGTGACTAGGAATTTCATTTAGGATTGTTAGAATGATAAACACATGAATATGTCCTAAACTAACTAGTAAGCTGAATATTCTCTATTTTTTTCCTTATAAATGCATTAGAACTTTTGTGGTCAACACTTCATGCCAATAAAATCTCATTTGAGATAGTTGATTTAATATAACTCTTTTTTCAGTTTAAGTAAGGTTCATATCCTTAGTGAAAGGTGGCATTTCATAGCTTCCGGCATTTGAGAATCTTCCCAGGTTTAAAATAAAGATAACAGTTGTGGTAAAAACTGACTTAGAACTGAGCAGAGCTAGTGTGTGTTGTTTTAAACCAAGAAGGTGCTCACAGATGGCTCAGAGAGAGATTTAGCAAGTCTGTGCTAATCACACTCATACATGGGAATATCTCCACTGAAAACAGCCATATTTCACTGTGCTTCTCATGTAACTTTCCTATGTAGTTAATAACAGGAATAAAGTAGTTAATGTATTTATTTAATAAAATACTTAATGCCTTAAAATAGTTCGTATTTCTTATTATTAGTTACAACTGAATATTTAATAAAACCACAATGAGAGTTCATGAGAGGTGGTTTCAATTCAAAGTATGTTGAAGACACAAAATATTTGCAAAGTTCAGCTTTGGCCAAATAAACTATCATGGTTCTTGATGGCTTCACTTCTAGACATTTTAAAATTTCTGTGCTAACCCCAAATAGATTAATTTATCATACCTAATAAATTATGTAAAATAAAAATACAGTGTATAGAAAGGTACCATCAGACATAAAAAGAGATTTATCTGTTCAATTGTAAACTATTTTTTACAACGTTTTACCACATCTGACACTTTATGTTAAATGTTCATTAACTATACAAATTTAATATCCTGTATTATTAAATATCATTGGCCAAAATATGACAAACATTAAGATTTATTTTAAAATTTCTTTCAGAATAGAGCACAAAATGTTTCAATGAGAGGTGATTCGGGAAAGAAAACTAAATTCAATTAACAAATATTTATTGATCAGTCATTATGAGCCAGCACGAGATTAAACTTTGAGCATACAGTACAGAATAAGACTAACATGTTTTCCAGCTCTCACAGTGTTTACATTCTAGTTGGGAAATAGAAAATAAACAAATACATTAAGGAGGTAATTGCAGATTTGCAAGACTTCTATAGACAGAATTAGAAGAGTGATTTAATAGAAAATAATTGGATGAGGCATCTTTTAAACAAGGTGGTCAGAGAAGGCCCCAGAAGAGATGGCATTTAAACTGAGACTTGAAGGAAAAATGACAGAGGATCATTTTCTAAATTAGCTGCAAATTAACAAAATCATAGCAGAAAATATCTCCCAGCCCTAGTTGGCTCATACTATTAGTAGTAGAGCAGACAGCTGGTATGTGGGTTGTTCCAGAGAAAGAAGGCCATATTGGATAATATATTTCTGTATTTGTTTCTGACTTTTATTAATTAGTTAGATTAGATAATTACTTGGCTTATAGAATGAAATTTATATTTTTAAAACCTATAAATGACCCCAGTTTAACAAGAGAGACAAATTTTAACCGGAAGTATTAAGTTTAAATGGTAGGATACTATAATGTCAGCAATGACAAGTGTATGATAATTTAAGTAAGGAAACAAAAATGGAGTATTATGAGATTGAATAGAACTGACTTTTTGTTATTACTGAATGAAATATGTATGTGAACTTACAGAAAACTACAAACTAAGAATGAGCTACCAATGAAGATTTTAAAAAATGAAACTACAAATTTTTAATGCTGTTAGGCATTTATTATATTAATTGACAGAAGGAAAACAGGCAAATATTATCTTCATAAAACTTCCCTGAATTTTTATTATTCCATGAAAGTCTTAGTTATTGCAATGAGACATTCCAGTTTTTGTAATTGTCAAAGACCTTACTGATTACTCATCCCATAGCTACTCCCCACCTCACCCTTATTCTTACTAAAAGAACAGCAATTTTGTGCAGGAGTGCTTTTGGAAAAGCTGGGTCCTTTCTCAGCCACAAAGAGAGAATCATGATTTGTCTAAGCCAATCATGATAACCTCGTTCCCCCTACCAGTGATTAATTTGAGCAGTCATATGATACAGTTCTGACCAAGGATACTTGAAAAGGAACCAATGTTAAGGTGCACCATGCTTCTGGGAAGTCTTTCTTACAGCCTAAGAGAAAGACTCCACTCGAGAAATACAACTACCCTGTGTTGTATTTACTTTTGATGTCAGGATTTGGAGCTCATGAAAGGAGCCAGTTTACATGAGCCAAGAGGCTGAAACTAGCAGATTGGAAGGATGTAAAGATCCTGGGAGTATTTTGATGCTGTCACACCTATGGAATAGCCATCTGTGGAAATATCCAACATCTGGACTTCTTGTTATATGAGAATATGAAACTGCTTATTTTAATTTTAGCCTCCTTTAGGTAAGTTTTAGTCATGTGAAGGTGCATGGATCCTTATTCAGTGACTAGCTCCTGGTCTCAGGTATTATTCAATGGATTAACTGAACATACTCTCTTGCAATCCAAATATGCAGTATATTTGGTGTTTCAGGATAGATAGGTCAAACTACCTTTCCCAGTAATTAGATGGGTTTTTCACAATGCCCTGTTCTTTGTGTACATAACTACAAGTTGTTATAATTATACCACTGGTCCTTAAAATCTTCCAGAGAAAATGTTATTTAGTAGTTATCTCCTTTGAAAGACTAAGTTGAAATTTACCAAGCAAGGTGTTATCTAAGATACTGGTCCTCAAACTTTTGGTCTTGGGAACCCTTTAAATTCTTACAAGTTAGTGAAGAAAATTAGTTCAAAACAAAAAGCTAAAACAAAAATTATTAAGGACCCCACAAACCTCAGGTTTATGTGGATTATATCTATCAATATTTACTGTATTAAAATTAAAATAAAAATCTATATATATATTCCTTTAAAATAGCAACCATCTATTGCATATTGACAGAAAATATGTATTTTTTAAATTCCTGTATTTTCCCACAACTGATTTCTTTGAAAATCTCTATAAATTTTTGCGTAATATGAGGTGAGTGGATTCTCATGTCTGCTCTACATTGTTTGTTACAGTATGTTGTCTTGGTTGAAGTACATGGAGAAAATACAGTGTCAAACAGATGAGTTTGGAAAAAGAAGGATTTTGTGGACCTCTTAACTGCATTTTCTGGAGATTCCCTCAGGATTTCTACACACTTCTTAAATCACTGATCTAAGATAACATAGTCAAACTACAATGATAAGACTTTGAAAAGTCATACTGATTTGTTTTTTATCATCAGCTAGTTACAAGATAATACTGACAGATTAGGAGAGTTAGATCTACTTCTCCAGCTTCTCAGGAAAATTTCACTTTCCATAATCAAAGTGAATATAGCTGGCTCATTGTATTAGCCAACCAAATGTTTCTTACCTCTAAAGCTTTATTAAAGTAAATTTAGAAGACTGAAAGGAGAAGATATGAGCTCAGAATTACTTGTGGGATGCTGTATCTGGTAGGTAGTATTATCCAGTAATTCTGGGGTATTCATCCTGAGTACATGGTAGGATTTCACTGTCTGCTCCTTGAAGTTAGATATGACCATGTGACTTTAGTCAATGAAATATGAGTGGAAGTGATGTGTCTCATTTCTGAACAGAAACCTTAAGAACCAGTGGGCAATTTGTCATGTTCTCTTCCTTCTTGAAGGAAAAGATTCCATGGGCCTGAACATGGAAGATATGGAACAGAGCTTCCTCCTCACCTGAAGTAAACCTTTGTTGTTTGAAACAGGCCATATGACTTCAGTCAATGAAATATGAATGGAAGTGATGTGTCTCATTTCTGAATGGAAATTTTAAGACCCAGTGGGCAATTTGTCATGTTCTCTTCCTCCTTGAGGGAAGAGATTCCATTGGCCTGAAAATGGAAGATAGGGAACAGAGGTTCCTGCTCACTCGAAGTAAAACTTTGTTGTTTTAAACAGTGAGATTTTGGAGTTGTTATTGTGGTATAACTCAGCCTGTACTTTATGATTCACCTTACTTTATGATCTATTAATGAAGAGTTCCATGGCAGCAATGATATAACAAAAAATTATCTTCATAATTTCAACCAGTTAGAAGATCAGATAGTGATTATATTGTTTTTGACCAAAGATTTATAGGGAAAGAAATGTATTGAATTTGCTCTTTGTAGCAATTTATAATGCTCAAAACAGTACGAAAGAGATGAATTTCTAATGTTGTTGTAGGTAACATTTTGAAATTGTTTTTCTAACAAGAAACTTTGTTTTTTAAAAAATGTTCATCAGTTGAAACTATGTGAAGACTGCTAGGTTCTAGGAAGATACATTGATGGCCTCCACCCTCATGGAGTGAACCAACTCCCAAAAATGTCATTGGAGTTAGAAGTCTAAGTGAGACCTTAGTCCCCACCTTTTTTTTCTCTTGAAAAACCATCTGTTTTGTGATATATAATAGAAACTCAAATTCACTGTGACTTACACAAAATAAAAGTTAATTTTTCTCTCATCTAAAGTAGTCTACCAGGTTGACATTCCAGGGTTGGTATTACAGCTCTTTTTAAATCAGGTTCTTCTGTCTCTCTTTTTCACCATCCCTAGGGTATGGAACTCGCCTGTGTTGCCCAAGATAACTGCTAGAGATCCAGGCATCACATTTATACTCCAGATGATAATATAGTAGCAGAAAAAAAGAAAGGTAAAAGGACCTGTGTCTGATGTCTTTTAAGGAGGTGTCTTGGAAGTTGCCATATTACCTTTCTGTTTGGTCTCCTTTGTTAGAATTTAGCAATTTAGCCACACCTAGCTGCAAGGGAAGCTGTCAAATATAGCCTTCTTGTGAGCAAACTTATTCCTACCTAAAAATCAGAGTGGTCATTACCAAGGAAGAATCAAAGAATGAATATTGGAGTGGCAAATAGCAGATTCTGCCACACTGTTTTACAGAAGATATTAATTAAAACTACTTGCAAGAAGTTTTACTGGAACAATAATTTTAAAAAATTGGTTCCCTACCTTCATACTTACAGACTTAGTGGAATCTGGGAGTCTAGAGCTATTTTCTTTTGTTCATAGCACTGAGCCTAGTTTGAGCGAGTTTTCTCAAGCACTGAGCAAGGTTTCTTTAAGTTTGGAAATATGAGATAATGAGATAAATTGATCTACTGTGGTCACCTGAATCATCTCATGCCACCAGAGAAGATTATATTTGAGAGGCAATCTTTTGGCGATGGCACTTTTTAAAACTTTTAATATTGTATAATTTCAAACTTATGAAAAGATTACAAAGTCTTCTATATGTCATTTGCCCAGGTTCATCAATTATTAAACATTTTGCCCTGCTTTATTTGTTGTCCTATCTCTATATATACACATACATATTTTTTGCAACTATTTGAGAGTAAGTTGCTGACATCGTGCCCCTTTATCCCTAAATATTTCAGTATGTTTATGCCAAAATCGACAACAATCTCTTTCATAACCACAACATAATTGATAAAATCAGGAAATTCTACATTGATACAATAACTATTATCTAATCCCCCTAGTCAGTATTAAAATATCATCAATTGCTCCAATAATGTCTTTTATACCTTTTTTCTTTTCCTAGCCCAGGATTCAATCCAGGATCATGCATTGAATTTAGTTGGCATGTTTCTTTAGTTTCCCTTTGTCTATGACAGCTTCTCAGCCTTTCTTTGTCTTATATAACCTTAGCATTTTTAAGAGTACTGCCCAATTATTTTGTAGAATATTCCACAACTTGAGTAAATCCAATTTTTTTCACGATTAATTCAAGTTATGCAAATTTGGGAGGAATAAGTCAGCTGTGACATTGTATCTTTTTCAATGCATCCCAACAGGTGGCACATACTGTGGCTTTGTCCTACTATTGTGATATGAACTTTATTCACTTGCTTAAGTTAGTGTCTGTCAAGTTTCTCCATTGTGAAGTTATTTTCCCTTGTTAATTAATAAGTAGTTATAGGAAAATACTTTGAGACTTTATAGCTACCTTGTTTCTCATTAAACTTTTACCACTAGTTTTAGCATCCATTGATGATTCTTGCCTAAATTTATTACTATGATGATTGTTTCAAAATTACGACTTTCTAGCTCCATCATTCCTCCTGAATGCATTAGCTGGCATTCTAGGTCTTAGTATTTTGATTTGTAAAAATACAGCAATCCTATCATTCAGAATTCTGTCTGATATTTAAATCTATGGGCGTGGAAAAGAATAAAGCAATCTGTAGTATTTGTAAATGAAGCTCTTGAAATTCTGTCTTTGACAGCAACATAATTTGAGGGTTTTTTTTTAAATAGAAAACTGAGGTGTGTCCTAGACATATTACAATAAAGATTTGGAAGAGGCCGGGCACTGTGGCTCATGCCTGTAATCCCAGTACTTTGGAAGGCCGAGGTGGGTGAATCAACTGAGGTCAGCAGTTTGAGACCAGTCTGGCTAACATGACAAAACCCCATCTCTACTAAAAATACAAAAATTAGCCAGACGCGGTGGCATGTATCTGTAGTCCCAGCAACTCAGGAGGCTGAGGCAGGAGAATTTCTTGAACCTGGGAACTGGAAGTTGCAGTGAGCCGAGATCGCGCCACTGCACTCCAGCTTGGGCAGCAGAGCAAGACGCCGTTTCAAAAAAAAAAAAAAATTATTTTAGATAAAGAAACTGAGGCACTGAGGGAAGTTAAATAACTTGTCCAAGATTGCTTAAGGGATAGGTAATCACAGAGCTTAAGTTTGGACTCAAGCCATTCAATTCCAGGGACTGTGCTCTGTAACTACTGTGTTATAAATAATCAGTGGCTAGAGTGGAGCACTAGAAGTACATACTAGATCACACAGCATCTAGGTGGCTGGTCTATGAAAAACAGGGCTCCTTTTCTGGACTGGAGTTTATGGTCATGTTTTCATCCAGTTCCCAGAGCAGATTATCAGGAGCAAGGCTGGTCTCACTTCTGCCAGACCCTGAAGTTGTATTTGTAAGTGATAGCTAAGAAAAGTTGTATTAAAATAGATACCTAGATATTAAAAATTCTGGAATTTATATACCCATTGATTATTTGCAGTCTATCTAAAATTTTTGGAGTATAAGATACTTCCTTATACTATATATGTAAAACTCCCTTCATTTCAATATGGTGCCTGACCCACACCTCAGCTGTTTCTATTCTCAAATCCAGAATTTGTCAGGGTTGACCTTTCCAATCTTCAGCTGTGATCGGGAAAGGGCATTTACCTGGTGTATGTGCTGGGGAGGAAGAGTCTAACTGCTGCAAATACAGATTTTCAGCTAATTCTGTTTTCAGCATCGCCACACTTTCTCATCTTCAACAGTACTGGGTGGCTCCAATCCCTAAGCCTTCCCAGGGCTCTGCAGCATGAATCAGCTTGTTTCTGGCTGTTTCCTTCTCCCACTGCTGGTTTAGGTATCAGCTTTCTTCAGACTGATGAGTCAGTAGCTGGTCCTCCATCCACTCCTCTTCTCTTTGACCTTGAACACGTATGCCTCTTTGTTGTTGTTGTTCCTTTACCATTATCTGAGCAGGATTCATGAGAGACCTGAGGCAAATGCATGGGTTCAATCCACATTTCCAGAATATCTCTTTAATCATGTGACTGAAGTTCAGTTGGACTGAAGCAAACACAAAAAATCTCTAGGTCAGTATAAAATCAGAAATGTGTACTCTTATTCTGATAGACTATTACTGATAAACTGCTGAGGTAGAAGCTAGAGGGATTTTTTTTTCTTAATGTTAATTCTAGCAAGATGGTGTCAGAGCTGGTTTCTATTGACAATTCTACTGACAAATGTGCCATAAGATTACTTCTCAACCTTTGCCCTGGTAGTCGCCCTGTCTTCTTATTTAATAATTGTTATATCAGAGTCTGGCTTAAGGAAAAGATAATTTATTGGGATAATATCAGGGGCTCATAGACTCAATGGGAGGCTAGAATTCAAGCTATGGAATGACAAGAACACAGAAACTCAAAATGGCTGGTACGGAAACAGGAAACAAAGACTGTGTCCTGGAACAACTTGGTCAAAATGCCGCTGCCAAGTCACCACTGTATAAGATTGACTACCAAATTGCTCCCGTCCTTTGCTATCTACTCTTGAGAGACACTCAAGGTCGGAGGATGTCCTCTCCCTGTCCTAAGCTACTATAAGGGGATGTTATTAAGTTGTGCACTACTGTGGGAAACTGGACTTGATCCTGCCAGGACCTTCTGATGCGTGTGTAACTTACCTCTCAGACTTATTCACTCACCAATAAGGTGAGCTTAGGTCAGGCTGAGGATGAATCTCTACCCTTGGGTTTCAGCTTCTGAGCAATGAGATATCAGAGCCAGGAATTCCTAGACCCCTAAAAATCCCCATAAAGAGATCAGGGTGCTTTTGGGAAGGGGGATGTGCATCAGACACTTGCTTCACATCCTTCCAGCCTCAGCACTGTTGGCAGCCTTGGCTTTGGCAAACAGTACTGTGTAAGATTCAGATGGTTTCACACTGACAGCACCTTGCCTCCCGCATGCTCTGAGCATCTTTTGCTCTCTGCCTGGGGGAAGCTGTTTTAACACCATGGAAGACAACTCAGCATGCTCCAAGAACAGCTCTGAAGTCAGGGGAGTCAGTGCCTTCTGGGGCCTCCTCAACCAGTGGGTGATGGATAAATATTTCTCCCTGTTGAGTTGTCTATCCTTCAGTAGAAATTCTAAAACAGCCTCTGCATGCTTCAGCAGATGCTGTTTGGATCAAGCCCTAGCTGCCCACTGTGGAGAATAACTTGGTATAAGATCCTTGTGGTAGTTTTTCTCCTTCCTTCTTTTATAATTCTGGTCCCTTTCTCTTGCTTCCTATGATCACATGCTCTGTTTCAGAGAAAACCCAGGCTAAGACAGACTAAATGTTTAGGAGACCAAATAAAGTCTGATCAGGGATCACGTCCATGAAATCAGTGAGCAACATTTATGTGGGTCCTGTTTATTCTAATCTTAAATATTATAAACATAATACAATGTAGCCAAGATATCAATAACTGGTGTCCCATCTCAAAGGAGCGTGGACAGTTCAGTCTTCCCAAGTACAGATGTTGGACCTTTCTACCATCTCACTACCTTACTAGGTATCCAGGATGTAACTCCGCTTGGGCCCAGAGGCATCTTAAGTGCAGTGAGGTATAACCAGTAGATAATCAGAAGGAATCTCATAACAGTATTTCTTACCAACATGTCCCATCTACTGTGTACTCACTGGGAATGATGCTGGGGACCCTAGCGTGAAGTTCTTGGGAATTAAAAGTAAAATCCACTGGGTTTTAGTCATGACAAGCTAAGCTATGCTGCAGTAACAAGCCCATTCACTGGCTTTACACAATAAAAGTTTATTTCTCACTTAGAAGAAATCCAATGCAAATGTTCCTCATCAGGCAGCTTTCCAGCGCAGGTGTCTTCCAAGTGAAAGGGAAAGCAGGATCAAGCATAGATCATTTCTTATGTTCCAGGCCGGGAAGTAGCCTTCATTATTTCCGCTCACATCTAATGAGCCAGAACCAGTCATACCACCCCACCCAGATCCTTGGGACTAGAGACTCTGTGAGCCCAGGAGGAAATCTCTGGTAGAATGCTTTTGTTCAGTGAGGGCTGGACCATCATAGAAGAGGACTCCTGTCTCTCCTCTGGCCCACTCTCTTAGGACTGGGCATTCTTCCTTATTGGGCTGATCCCCCAGGTCAATTCCCCAGGCTTCTGGGGTCCCATCTACTATCGCTTATCTTTTGCTCCTTTGCTCTTCAGTCTTCCCCATCCCCACAATCTCATTATCCTTCTCCACGCCCTGTGTTCTCTCACAACAGACTTCAATAGCTCATTAAATCTGGAGCCTAGATTAAAAGTTGCAGAAATAGCCAACTCCCTTTCTTCAAGGGCATGAAGGGCTCAGTCTTTGAACTCACCCAGGGAGTAAAGGGAAATTATTATATTCCATCCTTCTAATTTAGCAAAGAAAGGAGAAAGAATAAAACAGTTTTCATTCTGAAAAGGACCAAATATTTGTATTCTACTATGATTGTTTAATGTTCCCCCTTTCCCATTCCTCACCGTCTCTCACTTGGTCTTGTCCTGAGTCTTCCCCTCCACCCTACAGGTATTGTTATCTTATAAAATGAAATCTGACCAAGGCATTCCACAGTTTAGGAACCTATAATAGTTTCCAGTAATCCTAAAGATATATTATTTTTAATGTATCTCAAAACACTCAACAGGATATCTGTGGTAGACAGAATAATGCCTCCTCACACCGTGCCTTCCATCAAGCCAGAGTAGGGTATCCACATCCTAATCTCCAGAACCTATAAATATGTTACCAGACATGATAAAATGGACTTTGCAGATGTGACTAAGAACCCTGAAATGGGAGATGATTCTGGATTATTTGGATGAACCAATGAAATCACAAGAGTTATTATAAGAGGGAGCAAGAGGATAAAAGTCAGTAGAAAGAGATGTGATAACAGAAGCAAGAGCTTGGAGTGATGTGAGGAAGGGGCCGTGAGCCAAGAAATGCAGGCAGCCCCTAGAACCTGAAGGAGGTAAGGAATGGATTCTCCCCTGCAGTCCCCAAAGGGACCAGCCCTGCTGATAACTTAATGTTACCCCATAAGACTTATTTTAGACTTCTGACTTCTAGAATTGTAAGAGAATAAAGTTATGTTATTTTGAGCCAGTAAATTTATGGTACTTTGTCACAGCAGTCATAGAAAGGTCACATAGTACCCAACCTCTTTCCATCCTGGTTTCAGGCTACTTTTCCAACATCATCTCCAATCTCTCTCCCCTCTATATCTTCCAACTACTGTAGAAGAATCACTGTTTATCAAATATCTTGAAACTCTGCCTTTGTTACTCCCCTACTCCCACTCTAATTCACCTAATTACTCCCTGGTTAAACCTCTAATCAGGCTCCAAGGCTCAGCTCAAAACTCCCTTTGCTCAGGACAGCCCGGCCTATTTTTTCTCTTTCGTTGTTTCCACGCCACTGTGAATATACCTAATCATTAATTTAGGTCGTTCTCCTTGCCAGAGCCTGAACTCATCTCCAGAAGAGATCATTTAGGTACTTTCAGTTTTGAAATCAGTGCCTAAACTACAAACTGTATTAATAAATGTTTGTTGAGGGGAATTCAGTTTTATACACTTGTCCATGTGAAATGTTTTAGATGGAAAAAAAAAACCCCATTTCGATGTGATAAGGAGAGAATTTTCCAGTGATATGGACTTCAAGTTCTGGTCAATGTTAGACAGTCTTCTTACCAATACTACCTTCCCTCATTTTAAAATTATCATAGAATCAATAACAATAATGTGTATCAGTCCATTTTTATGCTACTAAGAAAGACATACCCAAGACTGGGCAATTTATAAAAGAAAGAAGTTTATTAGACTTATAGTTCCACATGGCTGGGAGGCCTCATAATCATGGCAGAAGGGAAGGAGGAGCAAGTCACATCTTACATGGATGGCAGCAGGCAAAAAAGAGAGCTTGTACAGAGAAACTTCCATTTTTAAAACCATCATATCTCGTGAGACTCATTCGCTATCATGAGAACAGCATGGGAAAGACCTGACCCCATAATTCATTCATCTTCTACCAGGTTCCTCCCACAACACATAGGAATATGGGAGCCACAAGATGAGATTTGGGTGGGGACACAGAGCTAAATCTTATCATTCTGCCCCTGGCCCCTCCCAAATTTCCTGTCTTCGCATTTCAAAACCAATCATGCCTTCCTAATAGTCCCCCAAAGTCTCAACTCATTTCAGCATTTACTCAAAAGTCCACAGTCAAAGGTTTCATGCAAGACAAGGAAGTCCATTCTCCCTATGAGCCTATAAAATCAAAAGCAAGTTAGTTACTTCCTAGATACACTGGGAGTACAGGCATTGGATAAATAAAGTCATTCCAAATGGGAGAAATTGGCCAAAACAAAGGGGCTACAGGTCTCATGCAAGTCAGAAACCCAGCAGGGCAGTCAAACCTTAAAACTCCAAAATGATCTCCTTTGACTCCAGGTCTCATATCTAGGTCACACTGATGGAAGAGGTAGGTTTCCACAGTCTTGGGCAGCACCACCCCTGTGACCTTGCAGGGTGCAGTCACCCTCCTGGATGCCTTCACAGGCTGATGTTGAGTGTTGTGGCTTTTCCAAGTGCACAGTGCAAGCTGACAGTGGATCTACCATTCTGGGGTCTGGAGGACAGTGGCCCTCTTCTCATAGGTCCCCCAGGCAGTGCCCCAGTAGGGACCCTGCATGGGGGTCCCCACCCCACATTTCCCTTCTGCATTGCCCTAGAAGAGGTTCTCCATGAGGACCCTGCCCATGCAGCAAACTTCTGCCTGGGTATCCAGGTGTTTCCATACATCTTCTGAAATCTAGGCAGTTCCCAAACCTCAGTTCTTGACTTCTGTGCACTCGCAAACTCAACACCAAATGGAAGCTGCCAAGACTTGAGGCTTGCACCCTCTGAAGCCACAGCCTGAGCTCTATGTTGGCCCCTTTCAGCCACAGCTGGAGTCGTTGGAATGCAGGGCACCAAAGTCCTTAGGCTGTACACAGCACAGGTACACTGGACCCAACCCAGGAAACCCCTTTTTTCTCCTAGGCCTCCAGGCCTCTGATGGGAGGGTCTGCTGCAAAGGTCTCTGACATGCCCTGAAGACATTTTCCCCATTGTCTTGGTGATTAACATTCGGCTCCTCATTACTTATGCAAATTTCTGCAACTGGCTTGAATTTCTCCCCTAAAAATGGGATTTTCTTTTCTATTGCATTGTCAGGCTGCAAATCTTCCAAACTTTTATACCTTGTTTCCCTTTTGAAAACTGAATGCCTTTAACAGCACCCAAGTCACCTCTTGAATACTTTTCTGCTTGGAAATTTCTTATGCCAGATGCCCTAAATCATCTCTCTCAAGTTCAAAGTTCCACAAATCTCTAGGGCAGGGGCAAAATGCTTCCAGTCTCTTTGCTAAAACATTACAAGAGTCACCTTTGCTCCAGTTCCCAACAAGTTCCTCATCTCCATCCGATACCACCTCAGCCTGGATTTAATTGTCCATATCATTATCAGAATTTTGGTCAAAGCCATTCAACAGGTCTCTAGGAAGTTCCAAACTTTCCCACGTCTTCCTGTCTTCTTCCGAGCCCTCCAAACTGTTCCAGCCTCTGCCTGTTACCCAGTTCCAAAGTCGCTTCCACATTTTTGGGTATCTTTTCAGTGGTACCCCACTCTACTGGTACCAGTTTATTGTATTAGTTCATTTTTATGCTGCTGATAAAGACATACCTGAGACTGGACAATTTACAACAACAGAAAGAGGCTTATTGGACTTACAGTTCCACATGGCTGGAGAGGCCTCACAATATTGGCGAAAGGCAAGGAGGAGCAACTGATATCTTACATGGATGGCAGCAGGCAAAAAAAGAGGGCTTGTGCAGAAAAACTCCCATTTTTAAAACCATCATGTCTCATGAGACCTGTTCACTATCAACGAGAACAGCACAGGAAAGACACACACCCATAATTCAATCATCTTCCGCCAGGTGCCTCCCACAACACTTGGGAATTATGCGAGCTACGAGATGAGATGTGGGTGAAGACACAGAGCCAAACTATATCATAATGTATTGGACAAAATCATTTAATTAATCTGGATTAAATTTAGACATCTATTTTAAGGTAATAAATACTTTTTACATATAGTTTTTATGACATGTACAACATCACATTTAAATGTGAAAGTATGCAAGGTCTTCAGGGCAATAATCATAGCAAAGTTTCGTGTAATGAAGTTAACTAATTTCTTTGAGTGAACATTTTGAGCACTTAAAGCCCTTCTGAAATTTAAACATGTCAACTCTAATTGAAAGATAAGTTTCTGTATAGGCATTATGCAAAGATATAGGCTTATAACATCAAACCATGAGGTTATATTATCTAGACACAGCTGCTAAGGAACTGATCTTGGGCAAAAATTTCCAAACCTGTGACTTAAAAAAAGAACCCTAAAATTTTATGCAATACAACTCAGAAGAATATTTGGAGCTTCCATAGTGTTATCCCTTCCTTTGATTAAACAAGACAGGCAAATTTGGTAACATGCTCCTGTAGCAATCTGATGCTTTAAAAATTTACAGGAATAGCAAGAAACATTTCACAATCTCAAATTCATCCATAGAATCTTAGAGGTATATTTTAATGATAATTTTAGTGCCAACTTATTTTGATGAAAAACTCATAGCTCTGTTAATGATGAAGATTGCATAATGTTAAGATTGAGTAGGACATAGAGAAAAATGGAAATGGTTACCTATTTTTAAATACATATTTGGAAAATGAATTATGAATATGTATCTATTAATTTTTGATTTTTCCCATTCTTAGAGAAACATATATGCCTAATATCAGTTTTGGGGAATTTTTAGTCACATGGATGTGGATTCTGGTCAAAGTCTATGACAATTCAATCATAATCCTAGCTTTATGTTATCGGTTACTCGAATTTTCTATGTTTAGTAATATGTTTGCTTAGACATGGCTCTTTGAAATGCTCAAAGCATTTCTGCATACACTATATGATATAGATGTTTGTTACCTATGGCACAGATATAAAGAGAATGAATTTTAATGTTAAATTGATCAATTTCCACTATCACACTCACCTCCTTGGTGACATGAGAATTTTGACCATTTCTGCATCAAAACCCAGTGGCATGCTGCAGCAGCCTCTCCCCTCCCTCCCTCTCTCTTTCCCTTTCTCTCTGTCTGTCTGTCTCTCTCTCTCTCCCTGTCAGTCTCCACCTCAAAAACTGATTGTTAACATTTGACTAGCTAGCTGTTAAACCACTGATAGCTTGAAATCCAACATAGCAGGACTATCTACACCATGGAAATTGGCAAATTCTACAAAGCAGGGTCTTTTTTCTTTCTTTTCTTATTTTTGGGAGGCACAGTCCAAAAAGCCTGTCCACCAGCACACCAACAAAAATCTAACTACAGCTTCAGATCTTCACATTTGCAAGCTAATAGGAGAAGACCAAGAATCTTGGTATAATAGTTTTTAGCTAACATTTTCCCCTAATGATCTATAAAGAATAAAAACTGATACTCCTAATTTTTAGATGGAGAAATGCAATAGAGAAAGGATAGTGTCATATCATCATTGTTGAATGCAATAATGCAGCCGATATCTTGAGGCTCTTGTTCAAGTGATTACTAGATAGAGATCTTAGAATATACTAAATTAATGGGGATTTTATAGAAAGCCTACATATTTATTCACAGAAATATATTAATGCCATGCATACATGTATGTGTATTGTCTTGGGACTGAATATAGAGTCAGTTTAAAAGTAAAATTTATATTTTAAGTCATGACCCAGAATAAGGATTTTTGTGTCATTTTATAAATCTGTGTCATTTGTATTCAATGTCGTAGAGCACATAGCTTGGAGCAAGAATGCAATGGTTTAGATTTTTAAAAAATTTACTATGAGACCTAGCAATAAAAACATGAAGATAGAAAAATATCATAATAGAGAAAAATCTAAAAGACAATATGACATGTTGGGCTTATTGCCTGCCTAATAACAATAAAAGCAGGATCCATCACTGTAGAAAATACAACATATTCCTATGGAAATTTCTTGCAAAGTCTTTCGGTATAGCAAGCACCTTTTAAGTAGTTTCCAAAAATAATGGATTTAGAGTATACTGAATTAGCTGGGATAAATGTTTTGCAATGAATTGAAAGTGCTCCTTAGAATGTTTCTTGACAATACTCCACAACCAAAATGGATCTGTCTGCTTTGATTTTAAGCCGAGGTAAATATGATAGTGGAGATAGACTGGGTTGGACAGGGTCATAACCTGCCTGACAAAAAATATTTCTCTACTTTCATTTATTTCCTCCAGACATTTCATAGTAAAATGTATCAATCTATGAAAACCTAAGATATAACCAGTTTATAACTTGCACTATTAAAATATAATGTGGAAACCAAATATTAATTGGGGATCAAGAATAACCCAAAATATATATTATGTCATGTGTCTGGATTAAGAGAGTCATTCTGGGAAAGGAGGATGAGATCAGTGCACCTGTATTGGAGAACAAACTGTCCTCAGGAGAAACCAGTCTAGCCAGAGGAACAACTGTGCATCCAGTGGGAACGCTGAGGTAAAGATGAAACCAGGACAATGGATAGCCCAGACAAAATCCTTGGCCCAGAGAATAGAAGACTAAAGATAGTGGGTTTGGATGAGATTCAAGGGACAAATTCAGAGTAGCTTTGTGCTGTGACAACCCTTTACTGGGGCATCTTCTTTAAGTTGCAGGGAATGGGCAGAGCAAAGTATGGGCAAATATTGGTTGATATTAGTTGTACTTTTAGAATGCACAAAAGGGGGGAAGTCCAGAAACACCTGTCTGGATCAGATCAGCTGCTATTACAGGACCAGGAGCTGCCTCCATGATGCCAGGAGTCTGGGATTTCCCAGCCCAAGTGTTTCAGTATTAACATTAATTCACATAGGTCTTTCAGCTGAGTAAACTAGGTATCATTATCCCTATTTGCAGAGGTGGAAACTGAGGCCTAAGTACATTAAATAATTTGTCTAAGGTCATGGAAGCTAGTATATACCCAAAAATGAATCCCAGGTTCGTCTAATTCTAAATTTTCTGCTTTTAAACTCCATGTTATATAGGTTTACAATTACATTCTATATGACTGTGTTTTTATAAATGTGTGTCCACTAAAGAGATTGTGAAGCCAGTATCTTGAAGAAACCCACATACTTGTCACTAAAAGGATAATCTGCAAACCAGCAGCATCAAACTTATCTGGAAATTTGTTTAACTTGCAGAATTTCAGATCTGCTCAGATTTGCATTTTAACAAGATTCCCCTAGGAGATTCACAGACACATTAAAGTTTGAGAAAAAACTGCTCTAAGAGACTTCATGGCCTGAAAGGTATAGGCTTTGGGCCTTGATTACCACCACATAGCCTGGCAGGTTCCCTTTATAATCTTTGAAAGTATAAAGCTAGCATGCTCCAAAAGCTCTGATAGGCACCTTCAAGCATCAACCTGCTTATCAGAATCAACATTTGCTGAAGGCTTCTTATGTATCAGGCCCTGATCTAAGGCCTAGAAGACATGGCATACTCTTCAAAACCCTTGAATAAGATTTTATTAGTATCTCCACTTCACAGATAAGGACATTGGAAAAAGGAGGCTGGACAACTTAACTCTAGGTCCTACAGCTGGTCAATGGCAATGCTGGAATTTGAGCTCAGGCAATCAAGTCAATTCCTATCATCTCAACTATGAGGCAGCACAGCAAGAAGCCTGTCTGTCACTGCCTCTGAACAGGATCACCGTTTTCTAGGTGACCTCCCCAGGAGGGTGGCTTCTAAACACCCCAGTGGTCACATTGAATAGGTAGGGGTTGAAATGGGCTAATCAGAACATGGCAGGTGTGAACACTCTTGTCTCTATTGTTGGCCAAAGCTGTTTGGGGCTTCAGAGGTCACACTGGAAGATCCAGGGGCTCGGGGCCCTTATGAATGTGTCTGTGCCCCCAGTGCTGACTGCTGCAGCTGGAGGTTCCTGTCCACAGACACATGAGTGGTGTGTGGGAGTGTTCTTTCTGTGACAAATATAATAGACTCCAGATTCCACTCTCTACAGCATGTCTGCTCCATGATACTAGGTTTAATTATTTGAAATTAGTTTGTTAATAGATAGAAGTTTAATTTTTAAAATAAAGTGGATTTTATTAATGAGGGTCTAACATATTCAAATTTTTAATAACCATATTTTACTCATAAAATTAAACAGAAAAGTATTATTTTTAAGAAATCCCTCACCTTGATGGCATTCTTGCCCTAAATAACATTTCTGGGCTCTCATTACTGTAAGCCTTGACAGTGGAACTAAGGCCTTTCCAATCTACAGGAGGGTGTGGACAGCAAAGGCCAAATGAAACTCCATCATAGGTCCAAATTCATGTCCTCTCTGAGGGTTGAATCTTTGACCTGGAGACACTGTATTAACATTACACCTCCTCCATGACCCCTTTCCTAGTCTCCTCACCCCTCAAGTAGAAATAATATAACTCACTTCCTGTCTTGTGCCTCCCCCATTCTATACACACTCTTGACCTAGCACCAACCATGTGATATTATAATCATTTGTTCACATCTATCCCTTTATAATAGATAACGAGCTTCTCAAAAGCAAATACCATGTTTTTAGCTTATTCTGTCCCTGCTGCCCAACAAGATGTCTGAAACTAAAATTATGGAGCTACTTAATAAATGTATGATTGATGAATGAATGGATGAATGAATGGATTTTGTAGGAGATCCCCTCCACACTCCCGCCAGGATTTCCAGGAGTAAGAATTTGTGAATGATAGATCTGCATGACAGGGCATCCATCCATCATGCTCACCTGAGGCAGGCTGAGCAAGTGGTTGAAGCAGTTCTACTGAAAGTCCAGTCTGAGAATGCTCAGAGGCAAGAGGTAAAATGAAACTGAACCTGGCAGCTTCTCCTTCCTCTGCCCTCTAGAGGCTTTTTGACCTTGAAACTATCTCCTGGAGGCAGAAACCAAGAGCCTACTCTCTGTACAGGCTGTTTGAGCTTTTTACACTAGAAATAGGGCCAGATTGGCCAGTGTGGCCAGTGGCAACCTGCTCAACAGCTAAGGCATTAAGCCACTATTTCAGCAGCGATGTGTAGCAGGAGGGTGACTCAGTCCCCTCCTCCCCACTAGTGCTGTGACTAGCTATGCTCATGTTCTCTGATTTCAGAATGACAATGGAGTGGGAGAAGGTTGAGAGATATCTTCTGCAGCTTTTCCAGGAATCCTGTTCTGTCATTTCTGAGTATGGAGAATGGAGCTTACCAGAGCTTGTTATTTTGCCCTTGATTCTACTTAATAGTTTGTAAGAACTGTGTTCTCAGTCTGCAAAAGAGAAACCTCTTCCCTCAGAAAAGGACTAAGTGTAAAGTTAGATCCATGCTTTACATTCGGTTAGAGAGAAGATGCGTATAAATAGGCCAGAGCCTTATTCACAATGAGCATAAAAATGTACATACAAGGATGTACACAAACAAATAAGTGGTGAAATAAACTATGCAACGTCCAAATTTCAGAATGCTACTATAGACTTTTTAAATGAGTGAGAAATTTTGATGACTGACAAGTAAATAAGTCCATAATATACTTTTAAGTAAAAAAGCAAGTGATCTAATTTATGTTTAAAAAATATCTTATAGACATGCCTGTAGGTCTGTGTATTTTGTAAAAGTAAATGTAATTGCATAAAAATATGCATACGATGCTGTTGGGGTAGAAGTGAAGGGCAATTTTGATATTTTTATTGTACATAATTATAATTCATTTGAGTTTTATAATGAGCATTTATTTTTAGTTTAAAACCCAAAAATGAAGAAAAATATCAAATTAACAACAAAAAATAGGCAAAGGAAATAAACAATTTTTGAAAGAAAACATACAAACTGATACTCTTCCAATTACTGTCATTATTATTAGTTTTAGAGACAGGGTCTCACGCTGTCACCCAGGCTACAGCTGGAGTGCAATGGCGTAATCATAGCTCATGACAGCCTCAAAACTCCAGGCTCAAGTGATCCTCTCACCTCAGCCTCCCAAGTAGCTGGGAGTACAGGTGCATGACACCATGTCTGGCTCATTCTTTCTTTTTTTTTTTTTTTTTTATGTTTTGTAGAGATAGAGGTCTCGCTGTGTTGCCCGGGCTGGTGTTAAACTCCTGGCCTCAAGTGATCCTTTCACTTTGGCCTCCTCAAGTGCTGGGATTACAGGCGTGACCCACCATGCCTGGCTAGTGGTGCTATTTTTTGGCATATCAAACCAGAAAGTATTTTTAAAATGTTAATAATTAAATCTGGATGAAAATGTGCTGCAACAAATAGGCCCATTCTTTTCCACCAGTGGTGGGAGTTAATGCAATTTACATTTATTCAAAACAGTAAGGGAAAAACATATCATGAACTTTTAAAAAGTTTATATTTTACTCACCAATTCCAATTCCAGAATCTATCAAAAGAAAATAATCAGAGATAGGATCCAAAATTTATATATCAAAATACTTATCACTGTATCACTTACAAGAACAAAATATTAAAAACAACCTACATGCTCAATACTGTTGAATTTGTTAAAAAATATTGTGTAGCCATTTAAAATCTTATGCTCAAAAAGTATTTAGTGACATGTTAATATCTCATTTTATAATGTTGAGTGAAACTGGAGACAAAAAGTATTTAAGATGTAAATTCAACTTTCCAAGTAAATATCTAGATATTACGCATATGCATTCGTGCAAACATAGACAAGAAACTAGAAAAATAGACAAAAACATTAAAATTTGTTATAATTGGGGTTACAATTTCTGCAATGTATTTTTCCCCTTTTTATTTTTTAACAATGTTTATATTTTCTATCTATAACCAGAAAAATACGATAAAGTTAGACTAAAATGATATAAAAGTAAAAGAAAAAACGTAGCTCTTTTTGACTAGCATCAAAGAGATAAACCCTTGGTCATGTTTATATTGTGTGCAACTCTTAGTGAAATATGTTTTAGGGGTGAGAAGATTTTTAAAAGCCAGTAATGTTTACTTCTTCTAATTTTTCATAAACTTCAGTGTAGACTATCATTTTATTTTTTGAATTTGGAATTGCATAGTTCAAACACACATGTAAAACTGCTTCTGACAGTTCATACATTTTTATAACCTCCAGGGAGTTCAAGTCAATTCAGCTCAATTATACCCTCCATGCCACAGCCAGTCATATATGGAAAGATCTTGTTGGGAATGATCTGTGCGTTCATGGTTTGGTCCCGTCTTTGATTAAGCCCTGCACTGAGACAAGGTTTTGAGTCATGTGTATTTTGGATGGAGAGGACAAAAGAGCTCACTTTATCTCCTCACACTCTGCAGGAAACAAATGCTGCAGATATAGGCCTGGCACTAGCAAATGCTTCCCAGTTGTTTCAGCAATGCCTCTTTTTAACATAAATGTTACTTCTGCTGAGAGGTTATTTTATTATTATTATTTTTTTAATGAGGAGAGAAGATTCTTGAAGAAAATGTTTTTTTAAAATCACTGGCTTTGAAAAGTATTTATTAAAAACATAATGCTGTATACTTAACACAAGTGATGTTACACAGACACCATTCTTGATGGGAAAATTCCTGCCAATTTCCTCACCTTTCCTCTGGGAAGCAGAAATCATAGGAAAAAAGAATCTGACTGAATCTTGCTCTTTTCTGTCCCATTGCTCTACTCATATCAAAACACATTTAAGAAAACAGAAATCACAGCCAAACTCGTTTGGAGACCAGGCAGTCTAGTCCAGATTTGGTAAACATTTATACTTTGCACTTCTTTTAAAGTAAACAGAAAGCTTTAGTGTTGCTAGAGATTTGCCTCTGCGTGCTAATGAAAACACCCCACAGGGCTTAAGGTATGTGACAGTGTTACTTACACAAGTACCTCGGAAAATACAGTGCTCCCACAGAGCACAGGCAGCGAGCTTTGTCCCGTTAATGTGATTCACTAATGCACTTTAAAGTTACCCAACATTTAAACCTTTGGTTTCTCTAACTAGTTCTGAAGTATATTTGATTCTGTTTGCTTCTAGTTTACAATATCCTGCCATACATCACTTTAATACTACCTCATAGAGAGTGAAATATTATTCAGTATTTGGAATAAAATAGACCGGAACTTAAAATCCTACACTTGGCTCAATCTCCATGTGACATTAGGCATCTTTTTACCATGGAGTGCTCTACCTAGAAGCCACTATATCAGTGGCACTTTGTAGGAACTTTCTTTATTATTTGTGCATTATTTAATTTCCAAATTATATAATCAATGGCAGAGTAATCACAAGACATGTGTAAAGTCTTAGCAGTTGCTAATAATAGGTGGTGTGCCAATGGCATGTCTTTGTATGTAACATCCATATAGGTGATATGTGTGTCACATCTTGGTACACAGACTCCCTTCTCATGGGCTATCAGGTCTGTCTGTGCATTAGGAAAGTACTGGTCCCAGGACATATGTTCTTTATTCACCAGTCCCACATCAAAGCTCTTTGAATATCCTAAGTGATCAGAAACTCTTTGAAACACTGGATTTTGTTCCTAGTGGGTTATGTAAGTCTAACTTCTTCATCTTTTACATTCTGACTACAGTGACCCAGTTAGTGAAATAAAATGCTATTTTATGGAAGATATTAGATCTTTGTGTAATTATGATAGGTGGTGTCAGTTGCTGCTGCTGTTGCTGCTGGTGAATAAAAATAAGTTTTCAATGGCCTATAGAGGCTCCCAAAGCCCCTTTTGTGAAAGCTAAATGCCTCCGGTTAACACATTGAGCAACTGGTGCAGAGACCCAGCTGTGTGTGGCCTCTCCTCTGGGTGCCTTGCTTCCCAGTTCAGTTGCTTCCCACATGACTTTATTGAAATGACACTGTCCTTGGAGGTCTTTCTTAACGCGAGAGGACTAGGTACTCTTTATAATGTAAGCCCATCACTTTTTGGGCTTATTTCCCCCATTCCCAGAGGGTTAAATATATGGGTTTGAACTGGATTCTGCCTGACTTTCAACAATTTATTTCACCTTATCTATAAAGCCTTGGTTTACTTATCTATAAAATACCTGCCAAGTCTGTGGTAATAATTACATGAGGTAAGGAATTTAAAATTATATTACAAAGCTATACAACTGGCCACCAAATGTATGAAACGTTGTTCAACCTTATTAGTCATTAAGAAAATGCAAATCAGAACCAAAATGAGGTATCACTTTGCACCACCTAGAATGGCTAGGATATTTTGGAAAATGAAAAATAACAAGTCTGGTGAGGGTGTGGAGAAATTAGAAACCTCATGCATTGCTGGAGGTAATGTAACTTGGAAACTGAAAAACAGCTTGTTGGTTCCTCAATCAGTTAAATATCGAATTACGTATGACCTACCAATTCCATTCCTGAGTGTATACTACAAATGATTGAAAACAGGCGCCCAAATGAAAATGTGTGCATGAGTGTTCAGAGGAGTACTATTCACAATAGACAAAAGATAGAAGCAAACCAAGTGTCCCCCAACTGACGGATGATAAACAAAATGTGGTATATCTATAAAATGGGACATTATTCAGCCATAAAAAGGCATGAAGTACTGATACATGCTACAACATGGAGGAACCTTGAAAATATCATGCTAAGTAAAAGACGTAAGACCCAGAAAGCCACATATTGTTTGATTCGATTTATATGAAATATCCAGAATAAGCAAATCCATTGAGACAAAATGCCGATTAGTAGTTGCCAGAGGATAGGGAGAAAGAGAAGTGTAATGGGCATGGGGTTTCCTTTTGGATGGATGAAAATGTTCTGTAACTAGATAGTGGTGATCGTTGTACAACACTGTGGATATACCAAATAACACCAATGGTAAATTTTATGTTAATGTGTGTTTTACCACAATAAAATATGCTTTTACAGAGTGAGCATTCAATACACATCAGTTATCATTACTAAAAAAAAAAACCTTTGGCATTTTTATATGCTCTCAGAACAATGTTTTCATCCATTGGGTTTTAGTCCATCATTGTCTAATTGATACATTTCTTATCTCTCCAACTACACTCTCTGCTCCTTCAGTTTTCAACAGGACCTCATTACTTCTCGCCAAGCCATCCCTGTATGTAGACAGAACTGCCTGTGTGATTTGATTTGTGAAATGTGGAACATCTTATCTTCCCCAGAGTCTTTGTCGCATGGGCCCACTCTGAGCTCTGAAATTCCAGCATGAGAAGGACTCCATTGTGTAAGGCATGGTGTCACTACAGTGCTCCTCTTGAAATGCAAGCTTATTCCCTGGAAGAGTTAAGAACATGCACACACTGACCAGAAAATTTAACACCTTAGCATTAATCAAGCCAGTCACCAAAAAACCACCTGAGGAAATGGGAGTTTGCCCAGGAGACTTCTGGTGGGGATGACTGAGGTGACAGTTTGTCTGTTAAGGTAAACTCCAGTGAGTGATTCTGAACCACCAGGGCAGTGGGGATAACAGTACTCTAGACCAGGGATCCCTAATTCCTGGGCGGTGGAAAGCTACTGGTCCCTGTGAGTTGCAGGCCAGTAAACATTACCGCCTGAGCTCTGCCTCCTGTCAGATCAGTGGGCATTAGATTCTCAGAGGAGGGCAAACCCTGTTGTGAATTGCTGCATGTGAGGAATCTAGGTTCCGTGCTCCTTATGAGACTCTAATGATAAATGGAATGCATTTGAATCATCCCCAAACCATGGGGACCGCTGCTCTACAGGAGGACAACTGAAAGAGTGAGAAGGGTTTAGACACAAACATCCCCTATTCGAGAATCTTACCAAGATCTTGTGTTGTTCCCAAAGCAGTTATGTCTACCTCAATATAGTGGGCATGCAATATGACAATCTGTATACTTCTTTTGAATGAAGAAATAAATGGATGACTGATGTCTGGAATAGGCTATAAAACACTCCCTTTTGTACCCCTCTCTCCTATTACCACTATAACTAAAATAATATTAACAGTAGTTGACATTTGTAGAGTTTACCATGAGCTAAGCACTTTCCCCATTATCCACAGTTTAGCTTTCTGTGGTTTCAATGGTTTTCATGGTCAACTGCAGTCTGATGATATTAAATGGGAAATTTCAGAAATAAACAGTTCATAAGTTTTAAATTGCATGCAATTCTGAGTAGCAAATGAAATCTCACCCTTCTGCTTTATCTCTTCTCTACCATAAGAAAAAGGGTGAGAACAGTACAATAAGATACTTTGAGGCCAGGCGCGGTGGCTCATGCATGTAATCCCAGCACTTTGGGAGGCCAAGGCGGGTGGATCACCTGAAGTCAGGCGTTCAAGACTAACCTGGCCAACATGGTGAAACCCTGTCTCTACTAATACAAAAAAAGGTAGCTGGGTGTGGTGGTGGGCGCCTGTAGTCCCAGCTACTCAGGAGACTGAGGCAGGAGAATAGCTTGATCCCGGGAGGTGGAGGTTGCAGTCAGCCGAGATAGCACCACTGTACTCCAGCCTGGGTGACAAGAGCAAAACTCCACCTCAAAAAAAAAAAAAAAAAAAAGATATTTTGAGAGTGAGAGACCAACCACATCTACATAACTTTTATTACACTATATTGTTATAATTGTTCTGTTTCACTCTTGGTTATTGTTAGTAACCCCTTACTGTGCCTAATTTAGACATTAAACTTTATCATAGGTGTATATATATAGGAAACAACAGAATGTATATAGCGCTCCATACTACCCATGATTTCAGACATCCATGGGGGTCTTGGAATATGTTCCCCATGGATAAGGGGGACTCCAACGTATATGATTTTATTTTTACTTTTTATTTGTTTTTTGAGACAGAGTCTCACTTCATTGCCTAGACTGAAGTACAGTGGTGCGATCACTGCTCACTGTAGCCTCAACCTGCCGAACTCTAGCAATCCTCCCATCTCAGCCTCCTGAGTAGCTGGAACTACAGGTGTGTGCCACCATGCCTGGTTAATTTTAAAATTTTTTGTAGAGACAGCATCTCCCTATGTTGCCCAGGCTGGTCTAGAACTCCTGAAATCAAGGAATCCCCCTGTGTTGGCCCCTCAAAGTGCTGGGATTAAAGGCGTGAGCCACCATACCCGGCCTATTATGATTATTTTGTTCAGTCTGCCCATAATCTTATAAAATAATTACTGTTATTATGCTAATTTACACAAAAGGAAACTGAGACTTAGAAAAGTTAAGCAATTTACCCAAGCTGCCAAGCACAGACAGTTTGCCAACCCTAGTGGAACAGAATTTCAACCCATTCAGAACCTCCACGCCAACACTATACTGACTGCCCTAATGCCCTCTGACACCCTCAGTGGTAAACATTGGCATGAGTTAAATGGGTCTAAGAAAATGAATCAGAGCCAACAGTAGCAAATAGCAAAGTGAACACTTTTGATCGTCCTCTCTGCACCTGCATCACCCCATACTCCCCACCCAGCTTGGCAGCTACAGTTGTTAATTTAAGTGTAGCCCCTATGAGGAGAGCATATTAAGTGCTCATTCCAGTTTAGGTTTTCATTTTTTCTTCATGGAAAACAAAACTAAACTAAAAGGTATACTGAAATAGCTGATTAAAAAGTAAAACTTATGGTTGGCACAACTCTCATTGGTTGTTGAGTGATATTCATTGCAAGTGCTATGTTTGGCTTGTGTGAAGTATCTCTATCCTATTTTATTTCATGTATTTTATTTCAACATACATACGGAATGGCTTTTCATGAGTTGTAGTGTGTCTGCTATGCAATCTATGTCTCCTCAGTGACTTCTTAGGACAGTCTTATAAACAGCAACTTCAGACAATCCAAAAACTCTGGGTTAAATATTTTCTATCTTTGGGATTAATTACAGTATAAATTGGACCAGTCCTCCTTTTATCTGTGAAGATTTGTTTATCACATGTATGTAATTTCAAAACAGTTGAAAGAAAAGTAAAAAGCTGGATGCAAAACATCTGGGTGCAATGTCATATAACCAAATAATGGGGATGATTTTTGGAATTTTTCACTTTCCATTCCAATGTTTGGGGATTATGTACAAAGTAATCTGCATATACATAATTTGGGAATACACATATAGACTGAGACTATTTTGCATGCATTTTTCTGTAGTTTTCTCCCCACTGGCTCAAAAGCTCTGTGTAACTTTCATCTGGAGTTGTCATTATTTCTATAAACTGTAGAATTTTACTTTCAGAGCTGAGGAATTGCTAGGCTATAGCTTTTCACCCAGTTAATTGTAAAACATGTATATCTTCTATGCTTGATGCTCTCTGGAGACACCAAAATAGGGATGTATCAGAATTGAAACCCAAGAATGTTGTGACCAGGAGCAACTGTCTTTTTCTTGCTTGAGCACAGTGGTGGAGTGATAGGGTGCACGTTACAAACCTGACCATGCACATGTGGTAACGTGTTACTCCAAACACCCAACAATCCTCTGCTGCCCCACACACCCCTCACTACACACACAAACCCACATGCTGGCAAATGGCAAAATCAATCCAACCAGATGGATGAGTGACCTGAGAGTAGCTCAGACCGTATGATGCAATCAGAGATTTTACTTGATGGAGGTATTAATTACTTTGTGTTCAGACAAATACTATAATGTATGGATAGAGGAACTGTTATTTGGGATTGACTCTTGTTATAAAGAAGCATGAGGCATCAGGAAGCTGCTCTGGGTGGTAGCTTTAGGATCTACACCCTCAGCAAGGCTTCCTGAAAAAGATAATTAAAGGACTCTTAGTTTAGCTGAGTACATAATGTTTACATCTGGCAGATGTAATAAAAACAATCTCAGTCTCAAAATTTGTATTTTGGCTTCTGAGTTCTGTAGAAATCTATACAAAGTGTGTTAAATTTATGTGTCTGTTAGCTCAGTGTGCTGCTGAACTTCTTTAAATATTTATTTATTTATTTATTTATTTGAGACAAGAGTCTTGCTCTCTCGCCAAGGCTAGAGTGCAGTAGCACGATCTTGGCTCATGCAACCTCTGCTTCTCAGTCTCAAGCAATCCTCCCACCTCAGCCTCCCAAGTAGCTGGGGCCACAGGCACAACACCTGGACCATTTTTTGTATTTTTTATAGAGACATAGTCTTGCCATGTTGCCCAGGCTGGTCTCAAACTCCTGAGTTCAAAGTGATCTACTCATCTTGGCCTCTCAAAGTGCTGGGATTGCAGGTGTGAGCTACCACACCCGGCCTGAACTTTTCATATTTACAAAATAGGTAGCTGTTTGTGACTCTGAAAAGCACCTAAAATAAAGACATAATTTGAGGGCATAGGAAATGTCCCAAAAACCAGTTAAGGATTCAACCATCAAACACATAATTACTGAGTGACTGCTATGTTTTTAAGACCACTGTGCACTCTGGGGGATAAAGATGTTGTTTCTTCCTTCAAGGAAAATACAGTCATGAGTAAAAATGCAAGAGTGGGGCAGACGTTCCCTAAGCCTATTCAAGAGCCATGTCTCTCTTTCCCAACAAGATTCCAATTTTGTTTGGATAGCAATATACTCTGCCCCAAGTGATGAACTGTCTAAGCCAATCGTGAAATCTCTCTTCTCCTTTCCCAGACATTCCTTTTTCTGGTCTCTCTAGCTAGGGATGACACAATTGCCATGGATACATTTTTATACCTAGGGACAATTATATGAAGATATAATGCCTGGAGCTACAGCAGCTATCTTGTGATGGTAAGTAAAAGTACCTTACCTGCTCTTTCACTTAGGTAAATGGATGAAAGTCCAACAGGCTGAGAATGGTGAAACCAAAGGGAAGAAAGACATTTTTAAACTGTTGATAAAACCTTGGAAAAATACAGTAAATATCCCTAGGTTTTAATCTTCCATAAATGTCGTATTCTATGATATGTGATAACTGAAGTTTTTCTAAACTGATATATATTCATAAACTAATTATCAATCATGCAATAGACAGTTTTAAAATGTGATTCTGAATATCAGAGAAAGAATGACAAAGACTGAAATATTTATAAAACACATATCTCGAGCCAGGCATTATGCTTGATACTATTGAATATACATATTGCAAAAATAGTAACCCTAGGAGGATATTTAAATTTAAATTAATCAAAATTAACTAAAATTTAAAATGCAGTTCATCCATTGTACTAGCTACATTCCAAGAGTCACATGTAGCTAGTGACCACTGTAGCGGATGGAATAGAGTATAGAACATTTTCATAATTACAGATAGTTCTATTGGACAATATTAGTCTGTAGATTCAGGGGATTATATTTTATAGGGTAAGAGCATGCTACATTTTCTATCTACAGATCTCAATGTCTCTATGTAATGCCAGAATAATCTGATAATTTGTTCTTTTGCTTGTGTCATTAATTTAAATTTCTAACTAATTGAATTACTATTAGATGTAGTTAGGGCAATTTTCCACTATTTTAAGAAGTCCCTGGCAAGTATGAATGTCTATCAAGTTGCTATTACCTTGTCATAATATTTTATTCATATTTAAGGGTCCAGATTCCCTGTGTACTCCTTGAATATCAAGCCTCAGTTTATAATATGACATAAAAGGAGAATATGAGTGTTCACCAGGAAACCAAAATTTGGTGTTCATGCTTTTATCTGACTTGAGTATCTAAGCACACTGTAGAGGTAACATGCCTGCATATAAATAGAACACATTCTCTGTCTTAGTACATGCCTAAGAGTCAGTGTCAACTAGACTATAGACAAAGAGACATGTAGTGCAGATAAAATTAACAAGAGCATTAAATAAATAATTGAAACATCTTAGACTAAACAACCAAGCAAAGTAAATCAATAAACCCTAAATTGGCAGGATATTCTTGGCAATCTTAAGTCCAATCAGTGTTTGCTGATTACCAGTATTCTTGATGCAATTAAAACACTGTAGCATGCATATGTTGTACTCTAATTTTTATAGGAATGCATGTTTTTCTAGCAAAGGATGATGATTTAATGTAATGCTTGGATTATGCAAAATTGCAATATGCAACCCTGATACTTTTGCTGTATATTGCTCTTCTATTATAATCATCTATGTGTTTATATATTTTCTGTCTTTATGATGTTTCTCTCCAAAGATATGAAAGAGAAATACATAAGAAGCCTGGTTATAAATATTCATGTTTCATTTTCCGAGTTCTATGACTATACCTTTCCCCTTTACATACACACACTCACATACATGCATATATTCACACATGTACATACGTCCTGGAGTTACAGCTGGGAAGAAAACCTCCAGACAAATGCACTTACAATGTAACAGCATCCTTTCACACTTCCTCATGTACAGACCAGAGAAAACTATCAGCATTTCTGTTTTCTTCAGAACTTAATGAGTATTATTGAGTGGTGACTGTGGGAAGATATTTTCCATCCTCCTCTTATCTCCCTATCTTTCAGGATGCTCAGAAAAGGAATGTTACGCTTATTTTTCAGTTTAAAAATCATCCAGTATTTCCCGTGAGTCATCAGCTGGAGGTGTAATGTGATTCCATCTTATGGCTAAGTAAACACAGAGATCTGATTTCAGGCTAGGGACAAATTTCAAAGCACAAATATAAATCTCATAGTTAATCTTTTTTTTTTCATCTTCTGAGCAATCCTGCCAGGCATCCAACAAGAGGGTGAAAATCACACTTCTTACTTAGGCATGTGATTTCCTGATTTTCATCACCTTTTTCATTGTTGTTGTTGTTAAAAGGCTGACATTTATTTCTTGAATTTTTTTCAACTTGGGAAATCTTTATAATTAATTTTTCAAATTAATTTTAATTAGTTGTGTTTGGATAATCCGTGAGGATGTTTCAGAACAAAGCATCAAGGTATAGCCTGAGAAAAAGTTTAATATGAATAAAAACGAGGCAAACTATAAGACATACAAATAAATTTATTTTTCTAACTATATGAGTGTATGGCTGAGAGACAGATGAATAAAAATAGGGTACAAGGGCAGGTAGGGATGGTTGAAATGTCCTTTACATCTTCTAATCACATGAGGATTTATCTCATTACTACATATCTTTCACTCCTGAAGAAGTACATGCAACTCCTAACCTACAGTCACAAGGAAGCAAGAACACTAAAGAAGAAAAACATCTATTTGGTCATTTGGCCATTTGGCCAATTTGGGAACGTTTATGTGAAAGAAAGGAAAGAATGAGACAAATTTGAAGGCAAGTGGGGATGGCAATGCGTATATCTTAGAGGACAGTGGGTGAGCTGGAGCAGGTTTCTTACTCCAAATCTTCCCATCTCCATGACCAGATATGGAGTCAGCTCTGCTCAAGTTAAATCATCAACTCAGTTTAAGACCAATGATAAGCCATTTGGCCTCTCTCAGGACTGCAAATCCCCTTGCCTCATAAATATGGGATTTGAAGGTCCACGGAACTTTAGGGTTCATCAATAGATAAAGTAAGAAGGATAAATGGCTTCCTGTGAAGACCATGAGATCCAAAACAGTAACAATCATTTTACCTAAGGGCTAGAAGAGGAAGAAACTTTCCAGACTGCATCCTGATGTAAATGTGTGTGTGTGTGTGTGTGTGTGTGTATATATATACGCACATTTTATGCAGAGTCTTGCTCTGTTGCCTAGGCTAGAGTGTAGTGGTGTGATCTCAGCTCATTGCAACCTCTGTCTCTCAGGTTCAAGTGATTCTCCTTCCTCGGCCTCCCAAGTAGCTGGAACCACAGGTGCATGCCACCATGTCAGACTAATGTTTGTATTTTTAGTAGAGACGGGGTTTCACCATTTTGGCCCAGTTGGTCTTGAACTCCTGGCCTCAAGTAACCCACCCTCCTCAGCCTCCCAGAGTGCTGGGATTACAGGTATGAGCCATGGCACCTGGTCCTGATATCTTCAATAAGGGATACACTCAGTGTATTTTGCTTCTGGCATACATCTTCCTGCTAACTCCTCCTCCACTGTTCTGTACAAGACACCATGTGTTTAATCATCCAGAGCAGCTTGAAACAGGGAGTCTAGGCATTGCTTCTGTGAAGCCCTCACATAAACTAACATGATAAAAAAGTTTAATTGTTGGATAATTTGATCTTTTATTTTCTTATTTCCAAGAGTAGATGATGTTTGAATGTAAAAATTTATAGAAAAAATAGTCCCTTTTACAGTGGAAGGTAGCACAGAGGAGAAGTGTAGCATATGTTCCTGGATGTCCCATCACCAGCACCTGCACCAAGGGCTTTCTCTTGCTATTGGAGCTCACTCTGCCCTCCATATGGCAGATTTGACAAATGGCGGCATTGTTGCCCCTCACCAGAGCAGCCCTCATGCAATGCCTGAAGGAATGGGCTGATGGGAGTTAGTGTGTAAATGTCCCAGCTCCCTCGCTCTTCTGAGGAACATGGTATATACTGGCTACCAGGATTTTCCCAGTGGGATTAGGCCCCACTCACACATGGTGATAGCAGACTTCATACCACAACCTTTGTTGCTGCCCTCCCTCTTGTCTCATTTCCTCACTCCTCCGCCCAAACAAACTGGTTGCACTTGAATCCTCATCTCAGGGTCTGTGTCTGCAGGAGGCCAAACTAAGATAGGAGATCATCAGCAATTTGGCTTATTATATATTAGTTTTAGTTTAATTTAAAGGGAATTAAAAGGAAACTTTTTTTCTTTTTGAGACAGGGCCTCCCTCTGTTGTCTGGGATGTGCAATGGTGCAATTATGGCTCACTGCAACTTCGACCTCCCAGACTCAGGTTCTCCTACCTCAGCCCTTGAGTAGTTGGGACTATGGGTGCCTGCCACCTTGCCTGGCTAATTTATATATTTTTTCGTAGAGAAGGGGTTTTGCCATAGGCCCAGGCTGATCTCAAACTCCTGGGCTCAAGCAATCCACCAACCTCCGCCTTCTAAAGTGTTTGGGAGGATTACAGGGGTGAGCCATCATGTCCAGCCTAAAAGGAAACCTTTTAACGATAGCTTGTGGCAGGTGCTCCTAGTCACTTTAAAATCTCATAAATCCTTTAGAAACCTTCTAAATTTAGGTACTACATAGAATTTGCCTATTTAGATTTTCTGTAACAGTAGAAAATAAATACTTTCTATTTTTTTCATTTTCAACAATGAGCTAAATTTCAAAATAGACAAAACCATAGCTTATTAAAGTTTTTAACTTATTTGTAAAGCGGTATACAAACTGAGATTGCTTAGGAGACAAAAATGATAAATTCCTAAGTATGTCAGTATTTTACATTGTTTTCAGTTATAGTTCCTTTATGCTTCAGTTTCCTTTATTAAAGTTGAAGTGATTGTAATAGTTATACCTACTTTTATGAATTTTGAGGGCTTTATTGGTGTTTTAATAATACAGCTAATTCATCTTATTCTGCCTATATAATAATAAAATCACCTAAAATACATTAAAATACACCATAGTATATCAGCATAGAATAAGAATGAAAGTTTATTCACTAAGATGTGAAGTCTGAAGTCAGATTGCCTGGGTTCATATCCTGGTTCTGAAACTTCCAGACTGTGTAACCTTGGGCAAATTGCTTAACTTCTCTGTGCCTTACTTTCCTCATCTGTCATATTAGGATAATAATCATTCCTAATTCATAGACTTTCTGTGTGGATCAATGAAATAGTAACTGTATACAGCACTTAAAGGTGTCTGGCACATCTTAAGAACTCAATAGAGGGTAGCTATTACTTTCATTGTTTTTACTGTCCACTTTGGGTTATGCAGTATCAATATCCAGTTCTTTTCAGAAGCATTTTTCTTTTTCAGGGCTGGGTTATTTCCCGAGAAAATATGAACAACCATGGATCAGACACTTTTGTTTGGATGTAACTACGTTTCTGTGAGTAAATTAGGGGCTTCCCAACCTTTTCATTTTGCCCCCCACCATTGATGGAAGATTTAACTAAGAAATGAAACAGCATCATATTATTGAAGCACAAGAACTCTTCCTGAAATTGAACACTTTCCTGACTTTCAGCAACAGTGGGTTGCTAATGATGAGGGCAGAGAGTAATTTAGTCATCCTCTCCCTCCCATCTTCTTGTCTTGGCAGTGACATGGCAACTGGGTAATCACCATCGGTCCTCCATTCCCTTCTCCTCTTCTTCTCTTCTTTCTTCTCTGCCTTGCTATTGTTTTATACTTTATTACTCATTATATAATGTGTTGTCTTTCAAACCTGTATCCCTGTTGTGAGTCATTAATTGACTTAATTTGAGTGTGTTTTTAAATTTTGTAATTCTTTGGATGGCAGATGGTAATGTTTGACAGATTTTCTCATCTTAATGAAGGACCAAACAATTGGAGCATTGTGCATGTGTCATTATTTTCATAAATCTTAGTGATTTTCTCCTTATTTTCCCATGTTTTAAGATTTCCTGAAAGTTTAAAAGGTATTAAGCTTGCAAAGTCAATTTTTTTAAAAAAGGATGAAAATGATCTATTTCTTTGCAAGAATTTTTCTCAACATTCTAGAAAATATTATTTAATCTGCACATGTTTACTGAATATCAATTGTATAACCAGAACTATCTAGGGGTCAAAGGAAGAAGAGAAGGAGGAGAAGGAGAAGGAGAAGAGGGGCAGGAAGGGAGAGGAGGATACATTTCTAAGCCTTCATAAACTTATATAGTATTTTAGGAGATGACCTAATCAGAGACCAATAAATAATTAGGTAGTTACAAATGGCATAGTACACATGGGGTAAATTGGGGTGAATGAGGATGAAGTAGATTTTGAACATCTGATTTTTAAGGTGGTGATGAGACATTGAAGAGGCCTGTTCTTCAAATGGATGGGAAAATGAAATTGGAGCAATCCAAAAAAGTTAAGATGAGAATTAAAGATTTAGAAATCATCCAGGTAGAGATCACAACTACAGCCATGAGAGCTGAGAGTTCTCTCTGGAGTTCACAGGACGATGAGTATAGAAGGCAGAGAAAAGAACTATAGGGATCCATATAAGGTGGGAGGTGAAAGAGAAAGACAAGCCAGGAAAGAGTAAAGAAGGAAGGCTGCAAGGCTACAAGGCAAATAGGGAACTAAGGAGTCACCAGAAAACAAAAGGAAGGAGGAGTTTCAAGGAGCATGTGATCAATGACCTAATATGTGATAAGACCAAGTTGGACCAGAATTGAGGAAAAGCAGTTGAATGTCAATGCATTCAAGAGAGCAATTTCAATGTCGTCAGAATGTAGGGAGTGGAAGCAGAGAAGTGACTTGAATTTGAGTGAAGAGAAACAATGAAAAGAAATGAGAAGCAAGAATTTTAGATGACACTAATGAAGCTTATGCTTCAGGGCCTCTCACTTACACAGACTCCTTTCAAGGCCCTGGGCAGGACCCTGACCATATATTCATGCAGTCGTATGTTTTGTACACTTTACAATAGCAAGGTATTTTAACTGCAGTTGGCAGTAAGACAATTTTCTCTTTACTGTAACTTTTCCTTTTTAGTATGAGGTGCTATGAAGGGACTGTTGAATTGAAGATATATTTTGTTTGTATTTAATGGTGTACAAAGTCACATCTGGGTATAAATTGCTGGCTGACCAGGTGTAAGAACAGTTTCTAGAAATACTACCGTTTATTCTGTCCAACATCAGGACAGGACGATATCAATAAAAAGTTGGTCCATTGTTACCAATTTAGAAGTTATTTAAAATTTTTCACTAGAGAAAACTTGAAACTCTTCCAAATCTTGAAATGTATAATTAAATAAATTTGATAAATAATCTTCTAAAATTGGCAACAATTCTAAAATTTAACCTGCCATTATCAATAACCAGTTATGATCCTGAAAAATAATGTGCAGACTAGACGTATTAAAAACCAAAATTCAATGAACCATGCTGGGAAAAAAGTCTGATTTTTTTTCAATATAGAAAAATGCTCTTACAAAATTGCTGACAGATGAAGTGATCAAAATGTATGATGTTTCATTTTTTAATCAGTTTTTTAAAAATGTGTAATTTGTTATGATTTTCTCCTCTAAATGTATATTTTTAAAACTAATTTTGTATTCTTAAGCTTTACATCACCAAAAACGAGAATATACTCATGATGTGCCCAGGTTTTATTGTTTTGTTATTTTGAGGGTAGAAGGGAGATTTGAAAGGAAGAAACAGCCACCATACCCCTACCTACTAAGTGTGGCAAGCATTATTTTCTGATTTCATCCTCAGAACACCATTTAAATTAAATTTATTATACTTGTATAAATGATGGAACTGAGGCTCAGTTTCCAAGATCACGCTGCAAGCAAGTAGTGGAGCTGGATTTGAAGGCAGACCTGTCAAATTTCAGAGTCTGTGCCCTATCACAATACATGGTAAGGTAGAAAGAGGCTGATAACTAGAACAAGATGAGGAATGTTAAGGACATGAAATATAGTGTTTCAAAGTAATAATTATTTGCAGGAAAATTTATATTAATTTTATTTCTTTTTTTTAAACAAATTTTTCTAACAGACTATTCCCATGTAAATGCTCAGATTTCTCACTGCATCTTAAAAACAACAATGCTATGCCTATAATATTGAAATATTCAGTATTTGTGGCCACATATTGCAGTTCATTTACTGGTGTACAATAAAATACAACACTGCACCTATGAAAACAAGAATATGGATTGCTATTTAAAAACCTTAAAGAAATAAATAATAAAATGTGTTTATAAAGTCATAAGGCCTATGTCAAAACTGGAAAACTAGTTGAATATCTTTCATTAAAGCAAATCTTTTGTCCATAGTCAATATGAAGTTTGCTAATTTGGACTTTCTGGCTGTTTCCCACTTTTACTCTGCAAGCATCTGTCGATTCTCTGTGGCAAAATGTCCATTGGCTGACTCCCATGCTCTTATGTAACAGGAAGAAAACAACTCAAGCAAATTCATGCTCTTCTAGAATGAGATTCCTTGATGTGTATAAATATATTCCCTCCAAGGTCTTTCATTATATTATATGCTTCTGCCTCTAGAAAGGTGCTTTTAGCACTTTATGCATCTGATACTAGAATATTTCATGAAAGTGGATGTGATTATTCTTTCTGAGTTCTTCAACATTTTCAGAAGAGAACAAGTTTTAAAATCTGATTATATTTCATTGTTTTAGCCAGATCAAATGTCAGCCAGAATGCCATAGTGTGATATTTCTATGTTTTTGTTTTTTTTGAAACAGGTGTCATTCAGTTGCCCAGGCTTAACTGCAGTGGTATAATCATAGCTCACTGCAGCCTTGAATTCCTGGGCTCAAGGGATCCTCCCACCTCAGCCTCCTGAGTAGCTGCGACTACAGGTGCGCAACACCAGACCTGGCTAATTTTTTTTAACTTTTGTAGAGATGGGGTCTTGCTATGTTGCCCAGGCTGGTCTTGAACTCCTGGGCTCAAGAGATCCTCCCATCTTGGCCATCCAAAGTGCTGAGATTACAGGCGTGAGCCATGGTGCCCAGCCTTAGTGTGACATTTCTGACTGTGAATTTATTTATAGAGTCTGAACATACCAAGATGATGGGAAATAACTTATGACAGATAAATTTATAGGAGGTAATTGTTACTGGATTGGGATCAACTTTTTTCCCCTGAGATGGACTATATGTGAATTTCTGGGGAAGTGAATCCTCTTATAGTATTTATATATTTCCTGCACTAATCTATATAGTATCCATTTTTAGAATGAATGCATCAAGTTAGGATATTTTAACAGCTTTTAAAATGACTCGTTTCCAACAATCTTTTTACAAGATAGAGGTAATGACTGAATTACTGCTCTGAGACATTAGCTAAATATAGTGTCCATTTGTAGCTCATTAAATGCAGAAACTTGATCTGCGTCTCTATATGGCAAATTCTTCGATTGCTCTTGGCTTGTGCCTTAATGTAAAACTGTAACATAAATGATTAAAGCTTTTGTAGTAAGTTTACATTATATATCATGACTTCAGTACATTTGATTAGCATCAGGGACAAATACCTTACCAATCTTGGGTGAATAATATTTCAACATTTTGGTGATTTTTACAAATTTGCTTTATGTATATGTGAGAAACTAACAAGAATTGTATTATGCTATAACAAAATACTTGGTTTGGCGTGAAGCCAAATATAGTTTTATTAGTGTTGTTTTCTTGTTTCTTAACTGACTTTGCTGTTGAATAGAATTTTGTTTAAATCTTGACTACATGTTGTCACTATATTGACTGAATCAACTGTTTAGTTTGGTAGTAGTTTATTAAGTTGTTTACCACAGAATTCATTTTGTGGAATTAGGGACATTAATAAAACCAAAAAAAGAAGAAGTTTAGATCTTAAAATAATTACTTGACTCTAACCTTGGCGTTTACATACTGCCCAGTACCTACTAAGCACTAACAGCTATTATTTTTTAAATGGCAGAAGGTGAATATATTATTTAACTACATTTACTTGATAATCATGGCAAGATAAAAACAAAACAGAGAACCAATGGAATATGTGAATGAAATGGGGATTAATTTGTGGCATAAATTATGTACCCTATGATATTTAATTTTTCAACCTTTAAATGCTGACATAGTTACCACCGTATCCTGAGGAGGAAGCAGGAATCTGAAGAGGCAGACACAGGAACGTGGGCATTACTCAGGAGGACTGAGGAATCTACCAGAATGGGGAATTTAAAAATAGATCAGTATCTCTTTCTCTTCAGATAATGTAGCACATAGGTTTAGTGGTGGGCAAAGTGATGGACTTAATCATTTCTCAAGGAAGCTCTCATGCCATTGATACTTGCTTCAACTTTGTTTCATTTAGCAGAATATATTTCTGTATAAATTTTAAGTAACAACCAGAAATTATTATTCAGCATCCACACATTTTATTATGGCCTAATGTAAAACCTTAGGCATATCGAGATATTTAAAGTCATATATAAAAATCTTTATTATATTTTATATTAATATAGGTTTAATAATAATTATGAGAAGAACATGTGAATAATGATTTCCCATGCATGCCAAACCGAAGGATATATACAGACTTTGATGAAGTCTATCTGTATCCAAATTTTCTTATCAAAAAGAAAAAGTGCCTATCATGCAATTAAGCATTCCTCTCTGTTATGAGTACTACAAGCCTTTCATAACTACTGAGTTCTAGTGATCCAAGAGAATGTAAACATTACAAACAAATGGGAATGTTCAAAGAACATTCTTCTATGATTCTTATTTGCCTGAATTACGTTACAAACAGCTAGTATTAACTAGTTAATACAACCTTCTCCTGAGGACAAGACTTTAATACGAATGTTAAAGTACGCTAAATTTCTCACAGATTTTCAGGGACCGTGAAAAATAGTGTTTCTACTTGTGAATAATGCAATGTCATAGTTAGCATCAACTAATGAACCAACCAATGAAGAAATGTTTGGCTAACCTCCTAGTCTTATAGATGAAAAAGTGGAAGACCAGGCTGTTCATCGGCTTGCCCAGTCTCCAAGCTGGCTGGTGAAAGCACACCAATCTAGAATCCAGATCTCTTAATTCTCAGTCCTCTCTGCTTTCAACATTGCACAGCCTCATATCTACATTGTCTATTGGATTTTCTTTTTAAAAAAATCACATAGAAATGAAAATGTGCTATATTAAAGGAAAATGGACTAGAAATTTTCCGTGAAGACTATCTCTGGTCTCCAACATTATTGGCAGAATATGGCTATTTTGCACAGTGTTATGTTATCACTTTGATATGGTTTGGTTGTGTTCCCACCCAAATCTCACTTTGAGTTGTAATAATCCCCATGTGTCAAGGGCAAGGCCAGGTGGAGATAATTGAATCATGGGGGTGGTTTCCCCCATAGTGTTCCCATATTAGTGAATAAGTCTCAAGAGATCTGATGGTTTGATAAGTGGGAGTTCCCCTGCACAAGCTCTCTTGCCTGCCACCATGTAAGATGTGACTTTGCTCCTCATTCGCTTCTGCCATGATTGTGAGGCCTCCTCACAATCATGAGGTGAGTCCATTAAACCTCTTTCCTTTGTAAATTACCCAGTCTCAGGTATGTCTTTATTAGCAGGGTGAGACAGACTAATACACACCTCATCCTATGAGTTCTATTTTAGGGGCCCAGCCCAGTGGCTCATGCTTGTAATCCCAGTTCTTTGGGAAGCTGAGGCAGGAGGATTGCTTGAAGCCTGGGAAACACAGTGAGGCCCCATCTCTATAAAAAATTTAAAAATTAGTCCAGGGAAAGCAGAATGGTGGCACGCACCTGTAGTCCAAGCTACTTGGAAGGCTGAGGCAGTAGGACAGGAATTTGAGCTTACAATGAGCTATGATCACACCACTGCACTCCAGCCTCGGTGATACAGTGAGATTCTGTCTCAAAAAAAAATTATGTTTTGATTTTCCAATTAAATGTAAAGATACACTTGTATGTACTGGCTTGTCAGTAGTTCCAATGCATGTAGTAGGCCAGGAAAAATTAATCATAGCATCTCGTATACTTTTAAGTATAAAACTCATGCTCTGTAAATATTTGATGATAATGATGTTTAACATCGATTTGAAACCTTTTCGAAGTAAACACAAAATAGTTATGTTGCATGATTTACTTCTCTCCTTCAGACATCTGCTTAGGGTAGAAATCTATCTTCTGGATTGACTTAGGTGAAGTGCTCATTAGAGGCAATAGAAAGAACGGGATACCTCCACCTCCTTTCTGGATCTATGTTTCTTTTATTCAGAAGAGTTAACCAGTTTTTAAATGATACGTATTATGCCACAGTATATTTGTAGCTAATTTCTGCCTCTCCAATAATTCCCCAATCTTCAAAAATGATGGAAGGAGCTGGGAACAGGACAGTTTGTAATTCAAGTAGACCCCACTAGAGTGCACCATATGAACCAAAAAGTTAATTTAACAAGTTTTTTAGGTCTAAGGATGGAATCATTCATCACAACCCTAATCATCAAGTAAACTTCTAAACACGTAAGCAAATATGTGTATAGAAAAATATTGACTTGAAAACATAAGAAAAAAACACGGGATTTATGTTTACTGAATTTATACCTATTCTGCTCCACGTGACCTGGCTTCAGGGAACACTAATGCTACCTTTTGCAAAGATAAAAATCATTTAACATGTTTATGCATGATAAATAAGCACAGATGTACTTATATGAATGTGACATACTACAGACTCTTATACTAAGGGTTTGATAGGCATCAATTTTATGTCCTGATACAATGCAGGGGAGAGGAATGTTGGACGTTTCAGAACAAAGAGAAAACAAAATCAAACACCAGAAAACCCTAGCTTTGAAACAGAAATCATGGAAGACTAAAGTCAGCTGAAGACTAAGCACTAAAGCTTGGTTTCTGGATATAAATGGTCTTAAATGAAAAGATATATGCTTCCAGAGCCCTCAAGGAAAAAGGTAAGGAAAATAAGAGACCCATCTGGGAGGACTCTATAGGGATCATGATCTCAGGAGGAGCAGAGGCCATGGTGGCCCTGGAACGCGATGGCATGCTATGTACTCTTAGCAACCTGGTGTGGCTCTAAATGTTAATTTTTAAAAAAGAGTTGATGTGGGAGAACATACCAGAGTAGGAAAAGGAAAAGAGATGGTTTAACTTTTAAGGGAGGAAAATGGCTGCTACACAGCTAAAGCAAAGAAGTCTTTATACAGTTCATTCCTCTACAAAATCACTGAAATCCTTCTCAGGGGGCAAATCATACTCCTGAAAATCACTCCTCAGGAGAAGTAGAGTATGCTCAAGGCTCAGGAGGAAATAAAGATGAACTGAGAGAAATGACTCCCTGGCTACAAAACTGAGAAATATTAGCAAAAACTGCTGATGATTCCGTTAAAACTGCTTCTCCAGTTACATGGATTCAAAAACTGAATAGATCACGAAGGGAAAGAAAAATAAGGATTTATAAAGAGAATCAAAGAACATCAAAAGCACAGGTCATTCAAGCAGAAATTGTATGAATGCAGCAGCCATGTGCTCACCTGCAAGTTTAAATTAATTCTGATTTTAAAATTATCTTTACATGGCTGAACCACAGAATTCACATGCTCAGAAGCAATGAGAAGTTATCAAATCTTTGTGTTTAGTTTTAAATTGGATACATCATTTTGCTACAAGGGACCCAGAACCAGCCACGTATATAAGAAATGAATAACCCAGTTTAAATCCTGTAAAGCAGTAAAGCGATGTACCACAACTGCTGAACAGGTGAATCCACCAGAAGAGTCTGGAACTATTGAAATCAAGATTATATTACGCAAGGAAAACATTCATTATCTAAGAGTTAAAGGATATCTCTTTAGATGATAAGAAAAAGATAATTTAGACAGGAATCTTAACATAGTAATTGCACACTGTAAGGTAGGGGGTCCCCTTGTCAGGATAGATGTCTTCAGATAAGGGGGAAAAGCAGCTTGAGAGACCTTTTGTTTAGGGACATCTGTAAAGAACCTCACAGTGGTACACTCACAGAATGGGACTGAACACATTCAGTGTGCTGTGAAAAACCATGAAATTTAGAATCACAAAGTAATTTGGGGAATCATGTTGAACTATGTTACTTGGGCCTGTATTTTCACAGAATGATTCACTTGTAGAAACTTACCGCATGTTTTATCCATAAGAATACATGTATGATAGCAATTTATAATAATTTAAGTTGAATAGACATATATGTCTCAAGAGCTCTGGGACAAGTTGGAAATTGGAGTGGTTTGTTTTCATTTAAAACTCAGGAAAAAAACTTCAAAATGTATTAAGTATTTTGTTTTAAGTCAACACTTCTCTCATCTTAGTCATTTTTCTTTTGCTTTCTTTGCCTGCCTTAATTTCTCAGTTAAAATTCTTTATATAAAAATTGGACTTAATATGAGGCTATTGAAAGCATACTTTAAAACAACTATATCAGATGATTCAAAATGACTGAACGTACAAGATTAAAGAGATGTCAGATCATTCTATGAAAAGAAAAGGGTAAAGGAAAATCACTTGAAAATGATTCTGTTAAACATATCCACAACATATTGTTGCACGAAAAAAGGCAAACTTCCAATGGTTTGTACAGTTTGACTTCATTTTAAAGATAGATAGATAACATGCATTACACAGGTCCACAGTGTATAGACACCACAAAATTATTTTATATTAACAATACTTATATGTGAGTAGTATATTTGAGATTCTGATTTCTTCCTTTTATTTATTTGCATTTTTCTAATTTTCTACAATTATCGTGCATTAATTTGAAATAAAATGATAAAAAACATATTCAAAAATAAAATGACTCATTTTTGTATAAATGCCCCCGGCATGGTTCAGAATGTCAGAACTGATAACTCAGAGGGATCTGACTACTGTATTTGGGGCCTTTGTTTTCTTTTTTTCTTAGTGAGTCATGGTAGTTTACTCAGATGGAAATAGGGCAGAAGGTGAAGGGCAGGCATTTTGCTGGTGGAACTCATCACTTTAGGCTCTTTCTTCACCCCAGCCAGATTCTCGGGCACGCCAAACCTGTTTGTCTCCTATCACATGATTTATTTGGTACAGACCCTGCTGTGCAGCCAGACTTTGCTCTACCTCTGCCTGATTTATCTTGAACCCTCTAAGACAATACTACAATAGGCAATTGCAACTGTAAGACCCGGACAGAAGTTTAGGGATTTAGTCAAATCCCACCAGGAGAGGGATGAGGTAGATAGTATTGACTCAGGAGCTGGGAGCAGTGAAAGAGTTAGGTCATGAAGAAGCATGGAGAATAAGAAAGAAGCCCAGGTACCCAAGAGGTATTACTGCTATCATCCTTCTTGATGTTGTATGAATTTATATACAGTTTTGAGGGGGGGCTAATTAACCCTAAAGAGGATCTTTCTAAATACTTAGCAATTTATAAATGTACTAAAAAGACGTCAGTATTTTGTACCCATGTCAAATGACCCTTGATAAGGCTGTCTCACTATTACTTTTCCTAGAAAGCTAGCTTTCATCATAGCAGAAAAGACCTCACCATGCACGCTTTGCTGGGTCACCAACAGGCAGCATCTGGTTTATGGCTTCAGAGGTAAGCAGAGGCCCAAAGACAGTGAAAAAAAAAATCAGTATGTTTGAAAACATTTCAAATTAATATTAAAATAAATTCAAGGAAACGCCATTAGAAAAGCCAGACCTTTGCTGAACTCCTTGCATTTATTTTATAGTTTAATATTGTTTTTATTTTAAATAGCAAATGGGAGGAAGGGCAATATAATCTCAGTGTTTAGAGCACTGAAGATCCAAATCTGCATACATGAAACAGATCACTTGCCCTGTGATATGATGTTACAATGATCCATATATTCCTATTTGCACACACACACACACACACACACACACTCGAGAATTTCTTGCAATAAAATTTTATCCATTTACTTTAAGGATTTGGTCCTTATAAAAATGCAAATACTTGTTAGAATGGGTAATATAATAAAGACTTGAGGCCGGGCGAGGTGGTTCACGCCTGTAATCCTAGCACTTTGGGAGACCGAGGCGGGCGAATCATTAGGTCAGGAGATCCAGACCATTCTGGCTAACAGGGCGAAACCTCCTCTCTACTAAAAATACAAAAAAAATTAGCCGGGCGTGGTGGCGGGCGCCTGTAGTCCCAGCTACTCCGGGGGTTGAGGCAGGAGAATGGCGTGAATCTGGGAGGCGGAGCTTGCAGTGAGCCAAGATTGTGCCCCTGCACTCTAGCCTGGGAGACAGAGAGAGACTCCACCTCAAAATAATAATAATAATATAATAATAATAATAATAATAATAATAATAATAATAAATAAAGCGTTGATAGTGAGAAGGGAAGATGAGGATGCTGGAAAAGCAGCAGAGGAAGAAGGGAATGGGGGCCTCAAAGACAAATGAGACCCTCTTCATGATTTGCCTGTGACCAATACTGGATCTTTAGAATAAGCTTTATACTTTCTGCAATTCTTTTGCAAAGAAATGTGCAAATAATTCTGGTGGTTTCCCTATGACTTTTAGGAGCTGGTCCCAAAATAATCTTCTTTCATAAAGAAGTAAAGCGGATAATAATAGTCAGGTAGTAAGCAGTTTCTTGCTGTATGCAGACACTCTTACCAGGATGTCCTATTTTATAACTCATCCAGGACAATATGTACGTGCGTGTGTGTGTGTGTGTGTGTGTGTGTGTGTGTGTGTAAGCTAAGAAATGAGAATATCTTAAGAATGATGGGGAGTTGGAGAAATAATTGAAATTAACCTTTTTTATATTCAGTGTCTTAATAAAAACTAAGGTTTGTGTAAGTAAAGACATTGCAGATGTTTTTCTAATTTTAAGATTAAATTAATTTCACATATATCAATTCATTACTTAAAAGTTCATATGTGTATGTATAATTTAGAGAGCTTTAAACTTCTCTATTAATGTATTAGTTCAAATTAAGGAGTTATAGTATATCTTGGCCACATGCAATAAATATTAATTGTCACTGTATCAGTAAAGAGTCTTGAATTTAAACTAGCTTTATGAAATTCAGAAAAGACATTCAACTTTAAAAAGCATTGAGCGTTATTGTAGAATAACTAGTAGTGACTGTCAGATACAGTCGCGGACTGTTTGTGAAGAAAATTGATTCCTCTAAATACTCGCCTTTATTTTAAAATTTAAGTATGGGGATTACACAGTATATTTTCCATGTGTTCAAGTGATCCAAATTTTACAGTTATGAAAGTAAACATGTACTAATTACTCAACAAAAATAGACTTCCTTATGTCTCATCTCTCAAATCTTTTCCACATACCAATTTTAACTGTAATACATCTTCTGTGAATATTCTTTTTTTAAAAAAAATTCAACTTTTATTTTGGATACAGGTGGTATGTGTGCAGATTTGTTGCATGGGAATATTGCATGATGCTGAAGTTTGGAGTACAGATCCCATCACCCAGTCAGTGAGCATAGTACCCAACAAGTAGTTCTTAAACACCTCTCCGAACCCTCTAATAGTCCATAGTGACTATTGTTCTCATATTTATGTCTATGAGTGCTCAATGCTTAGCTCCCATTTATAAGTAAGAACATGAGGTATTTTAGTTTTCTGTTTCTGCGTTAATTTGCTTGGGATTATGGCCTCCATCTCCCTCCATGTTGCTACAAAGGACATGATTTTGTTATTTTTTTATGCCTGTATAGTATTCCATTGTGTATATGTACCACACTTTGATGGACACCTGGGTTGATTCCCTGTCTTTGCTATCGTGAATAGTGCAGCAATTAGCATATGAGTGCAGGTGTCTTTTTGGTAGAATGATTTATTTTCTTTTGGGTATATACCCCGTAATGGGATTGCAGGGTCAAATGATAGTTCTAAATTATTTGAGATATCTCCAGACTGCTTTCCACAGTGGCTGGATTAATTTACATTCCCACAACAGGATATAAGCATTCCCTTTTCTTCACAGCCTCTGATTGGTATGAGATGGTATCTCATTGTGGTTTTGATTTCCATTTCTCTAATGATTAGTGATGCTGGGCATTTTTTCATGTGTGTTGGCTACTTGTATATCTTCTTTTGAGAAGTGTCTGTTCATGTCCTTTGCCCACTTTTTAATGGGGTTATTATTATTATGATTGCTTGTTTATTTATTTAAGTTCCCTATAGATTCTGGATATTAGTCCTTTGTTGGATGCATAGTTTGCGAATATCTTCTCCCATTCTGTAGGTTATCTGTTTGCTTTGTTGATAGTTCCTTTGGCTGTGCAGAAGCTCTTCAGTTTAAGTAGGTCCCACTTGTCTATTTTTGGTTTTGTTGCATTTGCTTTTAGGAACTTAGCCAAAACTTCTTTGCCAAGGCTGATGTCAAGAAGAATTTTTCCTACGTTGTCTTCCAGGATTTTCATACTTTGAGGTATTAAATCTTTAATCCATTTTGAGGTAATTTTTATATCTGATGAAAGGTAGGGATCCAGCTGCAGTCTTCTGCATATGGCTAGCCAGTTATTCAGGCACCATTTACTGAATAGGGAATCCTCTCCCCATTGCTTGTTTTTATTGGCCTTGTCAAAGATCAGATGGTCTCAGGTGTGTGGCTTTATTTCTAAGTTTTCTACTCTGTTCCATTTTTCTATGTGTCTGTTTTTGTACCAGTACCAAGTTGTTTTGGTTACTGTGGCATTATAGTATAGTTTGAAGTCAGGTAGTGTGATAGTCTTTATACAAATTATATATACCCTTCCATATACACTTCAATTTGACAGTTACCATATTCCTCTAACCAGTGTCCTTTAAGAATTAAAATATGATTAAAAATACATACTCACAAGACTCATAAAGATTAATTGGGACCAAATAACAGGAAGAACCCAGTATAAACTCTTGAACATTATAGGGCCATGTCGATTTTTGCTCTGTAATAACCACCTCAACTTTTAGTGAGTTAAAGCAACACCATTTATTCAACTCATAGGTCTAAGGGTCAATAATTTGGGCTGAGCTCAACTGGGCCATTGTACCAGTCTCTGCAGGGGTTCCCTTGTGCTTCTGCAGCTGGCTGCTGAATCAGCTGAGATCTGGTGAGCTATAGGCTATGGTGGTTGGGTTCCTTTCCATATAGCCTCTCATTCCCCAACAGAGTAGCCCGGGCTCCTTTCTATAGCTGTCATAGGGTTCCAGAAGCCATAAACAGAAGCATGCTGAGCCTTTCAAGACAAAGCTCAAAACTCACCGGATGTTGCATCTGTTGCATTCTATTGACCAAAGCAAGTCACAAGATCAGCTCACATTTAACCTCTCGATGTGAGGAGGTGCAAAGAATTGTGGCAATTTTTTCAATCCAACATGGTCCTCACTTCATTTCCCATCCTTTTCCTACATACCAGCAAAGTGTCTTCACTCTCAAATTTATGAATTAATTTGAAAAAATTATTTTCAATTTACTGTCTTTGAAATAGCACACACTTCTCCAAAGCAGACCTTTGTCTTCCTACATTTCTTCCTGTCCCTGAGGTTATATTTACATAGCGCTTTACCAATTACAAAGTACTTTCACCAAATGGATCACTTCATGTAATTCTCACAACAATCACAGGTAGACAAAGCAAGAATATTAATTTTCATTGCATGATAAGGAACAGTAACTCAAATAGGTTAACTTGGATACTGGAGTTCACTTGCATTTTCAAGAATCTTGTTAACCAGTTGTTAAATACAACTATTATTAAAAATTAAATTAAATTTTAGTGGGGGAAATCTCACAACTTCATGAAACAGTGTGATCTCAAATCCATGATTTTCACCTTCTTCTGACTTTCCAGCAATCTGCGACAATTTGACTGTTTTTCTTTCATCAAATTTACCTCTTGTTTTTCAGAGTGACTATTTCAAACGTATACCACTAAAAATTTGTGTATTATCGTACCCCTTCTGTTTTTCAATGGACAACTGGCCTCCCATTTCACGGTAAAATAGAAGTCACAAGATAGGAGAAAGCGCCTTGTACCTTCCTGCCACCTCATCCCCAAGCTTCCCATTGTTCCTAAAGGTCATGTTCACCCTCCTAATTAGGATGATGGGAGAAGCATCTCTCCTCCTTCATAAAAGTAATGCCTCCAATTACAATCTAGATCCCATTTCCAAAAGTTTCTCCAGAGATTTAAGGCCACAAATTACCTACTTTCTCACCTGAGGTTTCAAGACGGTTGTTCTATACTGGGGCTTTTCCCATCAGCATTTAAAGGTGCTTAATTCTCTTCCCCCACCCTCTACCCCAAATTTGTTTTCTTTTTATGTCTGTCATCCTGTCTCATTCTCACATCAGACTCTTCACAGACACAATTATGGGAAGAGTTGCTTGCAGTAGCTCTACACAGCCCAGGAGCACTCAGCACTCTGAAGTTTGGCAGTCTCAATATTTCCATTGAAACCCCCTGATTCACCGTTGCCGATGGACTTCTTGTGGCCAAATGCAGTGGGTACTTTTGTATCATACTCAACAAAGAGCCTCAGAAATATTAAATTGATAAAAACTTGAATCAGACAATTGTGTCACCCTCAGAAGCAGGAGTCCCCACATTGTTATTAAACTAAGTGGAATTCAGAGTAAAAGCTATAAAATGGGGAAAGGATAGTCATTTTATACTCATAAACTTTAAAATTAACAGACATTTGATGTGATAGATATGCTAATTACACTGATTTGATCATTATACATTGTATTCATGTATCAAAATATTCACTGTACTCCACACATACATACAATTATTATATGTCCATTAAAAATAATAAAAACAGAAAATATTAACAGAGAAAAAAATAAATTTTATTCATTTATAGGTAAATAAATACATTTTAAAAGTGATATGCAAAACCCATCACTTCCTAGGTTCTTTTTTTGCTACATTTTACTATTATCTGGAGGTTATTGACATCTATTGTATCTACGTGGTAGAAATACCATAGAAGGGTATGTTACTTACTGCACATGCCTCACAACTCCACATTCAGTGATATGATGTTGGTAGCTTGAAATTGGCTATGGTGGAAACATTTGGAAATCAGGATTTGATTTGTTGCTTTGTTGATTGTCTAGACTTTAAAAAGTGATGAAAAATGTTCACAATGATTAAATTTAAAATGTTTTATGTCTACAGTTGTTACACTGTGAATAGCACAAAAAATCGAGAAAATGTTCTTTGGATGTTTAAATCTTATTATCTGATTTATCAAAGAAGTCACCTCACTAATGAACAAATAAAGTTCCAACATACATCTTTGATGCTTCACTTTTTCTTTCCCAGTAACATAAATAAAAATACCAATCAACATTCATGTCAGAACTACATGCAGGGAACCAGGTGCTAAACATCTCCAGCCTAAGTTGACAAAACTCATAGGATTAAAGTAGATACACAAAGTCAGACCCTGTGTCCCAGGCTTAGGATTCTTTTTCTCAAACCACTTGGTTTCTCCTCTCAAAGAGATGTGGGGCAGAGGGATAGGATTACAATAGTTGATCATAGAAAACCATCTATTCCTTTCTTTGGTTTCTTCGTATCTCATTTATTCATTTACATCTGGAGGCTACCTGAGTGGATTTACATGCAAAAATTTTACATTTTTGTTTTTAGGAGAAAAACAATACTCATGCCCACTTTTCACATTGTATCTCTCAGCTGGGAGGTCAAATTAATACTAAGTCCATGGGCTTTAGAGGAGACCATATGTGTACTCTGTCACTCATTAGCTGCATGACCCTATGCTGTCCAAGCCTCTCTCTTCTCAACTATAAAATGAGAATTATAATAACAATGACGATAATTGCATGGACTTTTATGAAGTTTAAATAAAATAATGAATATAATTCACTTTGTATCATCCTTGGCACATACTGAACATTCAAAACATGTTAGAAATCATTAAAATTACTCTTTTACTAACTTATAGGATGTGCTAGGAGGAAATAGGTGTGGCAGATGATGTTGCTTGGTTGATCCAGTCCCATCTGTATTCCTTCTCTCTAGTTACTGTCCAGTGATTGGGGATTTCAGTGCAACCCAGTTAGGGCCAATGAAGTGAATACAAGGTTTTTGTAAAGGGATAGGCTTGACTTTTGCCACTCTCTCCCCTCTATTTCTGCTCTCAGGTGGCGAAGCTATGAGGCAGTAATCATGAGGATAGATGCTTGCATGCTAACGATGGCACTATGTGTAAGACAGAAAGAGCTTGGATCCTTGATAACACTGCTGAGCTGTTAGAGGCCCTGCATTGCCAATCTCCAGACTTCTTCCTATGTGAGAAAAATGAACTCCAGTCTATTTAAGCCACTACAACAGTGTTTTCTATTATTGATAGGGAAAATATTTTTAACTAATGAAATGTGTCAAAATTAGAGGTAGGGATCAGGGAGAAGGAAAGAGGGGAGGGACAGAGAGCAAAGGGTGGGGGAAGGAGACAGAGACAGAGAGTAAGACAGAGTTCATGAAAAACGGTAGTTCATTTAACTTATGAATAAGCGCCTTCCAATCATCGATACTATATATTTTCTTATCAATGATTGATTACATAGTCAAGAAATTAATACAATGGCAGCAAATATCAAATAGAAAGTTCTATAATTCAAGAGATTTCCTGTGAATAAAAACAAATCCATTTTATTCCTAACCCTGAACACATTCAAGTATGAGAAAAATACATGACAGTAGACAGAAAATTAAATCTGAGGAAAGGTGACGTAAGAACAGAATGGACTATATAACTGTCAGAAGGAAATACTTTTTCATACATAAAATATGCTGTTCAAACCTCTCATAAGAGAAATATAAATTTCTATTACGTATAACTGAACTTCTAGTGAAATTCTTCTAATGAAGAATTCTTTGAACACAGGAAATATGAGCCGTAACAGTTGATACAGTCTTGCCAAGAGTAGCTAATCTGGAGCAAGTTATCATTTTTAAAAACGGTGCTGAAAATGATAAGCAACATTCACTGCAATTAAGGAAAACATGTTATTCTGTTTCTTACCTAACATCCTTTATTAAAATTATAGAGAAAAAATAGTATTTAGCCATGCAGGACTTCTTCGGCAATACTCATTTTCTGCCTACAGTAATGTTTAGAAAAGCATTTTTCTTTTGTAAGTACTTAATGTTTGATGACTATGAAAAAATTAAGGCTTCTGTAAGGCAGCATTGTCTTAGTTCATTCAGGCTGCTATAACAGCATACTATAGACTGGGTGGCTTATAAACAACAGAAATTTATTTCTCACAGCTCTGGAGGCTGGGAAGTCCAAGATCACGGCACCGACAGGTTCAGTGTCTGATGAGGACTGGCTTTCTGGTTCACAGACAGTGCCTACAATGTGTTCTAACATGGTGGAAGGTGGGAGGGGTCTCACTGAGGCCTCTTTTGCAAGGATACTAATCCGATTTATAAGGGCTCTGCTCCCATGACAGGCCCCACCTCATAATATCATCTCCTTTGGGAGTTAGGATTTCAACATATGAATTATAGGATGGTGGAGGTGGGGCACGAACACAAACATTTATACCACAACAAGCATCTTAAGCAGCTAATAGTACAATCAATTAAATGCTTTCTCTTTTCAAAGTATGACTGATTTTCTGTACAAAGAAAGGAAAACACCTGGAAGGTGCTCTGAACTGAATGGGGTTGAGAGGACGAGCTCTCAGGTATCTGGCTCATTAGAGGGTATATGTTCCTGGGTAGCCCAGATGCAGTACTGAGTTAGAAGCTTCCAAAGGCACCAAACCATGAGGAGATAGTTTAGTCCTGACAAACCCCACTTCAGTTTACTGGATCCAGTGGGTTTCATACCTACTTGCCTTCGCCTAGCTCCAACATCTCTCCAGTCCTGCCTGTTTCCGTCTCCTGTTGTCTATGATGTCAGCTCACCCAGTCCTTTCATTACTCTGTATTTGGTTGGTATCCTTTTTTCCATTCTTTCCCCTTGTCCGAATGATTTTCTGATTCTTTCCACATTTGATTTCCTTTTTTTCAGGCTTGTTAATCAGAATAGCTCCTCAGACCCCTCAGAATTACATTAGGCACCTTTTTCCTTCCACTGTCAATATTCCAGCTAGCAAGGGCTTGGCAATGGGCTTTCCTAAGTACTCACTGTCTATCTATTTAATAACCTATGCTAGAATTAGGCCAGGCATGGATCTGCATTTCCGAAATCCACCCTTCAAAATTCAAATTTTAAAAATTGTGACATGGCCAGATGGGGTGGCTTAAGCCTATAATCCCAGCACTTTGAGAGACTGAGGCAGGCAGATCACCTGAGGTCAGAAGTTCAAGACCAGCCTGGCCAACATGGTAAAACCCTGTCTCTACTAAAAATGCAAAACCTAGCTGGGCGTGGTGCTGGGTGTCTGTAATCCAAGCTAGTTGGGAGGCTGAGGCAGCCGAATCACTTGAACCCAGGAGGTGGAGGTTGCAGTGAGCCGGAATCATGCCACTGCACTCCAACCTGGACAAGGGCGAGACTCTGTCTCAAATTTTTAAAAAAAGTGTCATTTTTCTACTTCTGGCACCTAAACTCTTTGCCATGAACTTCGAAGCTTATAGAGTGAAGATATCTCTAAAAATCTCAGGTATGATTCATGTGAACCTGGAGTTTTAACGATATTTAAAGAAGCAAATGATTTTCAATAATTGCTTCACTTAAGTTGGTCTTTTGTGCCCTCTTAACAATATTTACTTTATTATTCAATCCCAGTTTAGGTATCATCTTTCTTGATAGAAAAATGAAACAGACAGTTGAGCTTTGTCTTTTCTCTACCATCTGTTAATGTACAACCTGCCCCAAGCCTTGGCCATGTCTCTTTTTTGTTGTTCTCGTTCTGGACTTAGCTTAAGGAAAAGATCACTCAGAACCTTCTGAAAATATTGCTAGCATTTCTACAAGAGTCAGCACATCCTACACTTGTGTCTTTCTGATATTTTCCTTCTAAGTTTCTGTCAGTGGCACATAAGGATCCTTGAAATTTTAAGTTTCCTTTTATCTATTATGTGTTTCCCTTGAAAACCTCTGTTGACTGAAATGGACACTGGGTAGAAGAAACAGCAGGAAGCACAAAAGAGGAATTGCTTTTCTACCTGGGTTATATGTCTGACAAGTCCCCGAGTTCACCTCTTGGGAACACTGTGTTTTCTATGTTCTTCTGTCTTTGATTTTTCTCTCTTCTCTTTTCACCCAAATGCCCTCCAGACTTTCAATCCTCAAAATTATAGATTTCCACATGTTTCTCTCTCCCTTTGTGTTCAATTTTCTTCATATGAGCCAGGAACATTCTTCCATTGCTTGATTTTTGCCTCAGGTGCCACTTTTCCACATTGGGTGATAATTACAAAATCACCTTTACCTTTAAGTACTAATACTTCAAATCCCCTTTCTCCATTTATCATAATCATATAACATCCAAGGCAATACTCCTCATCCTTCCTCCTCTTCCTCCTCCCTCCTCTTTCTCTCCCACCCTTCCTTTACCAAATGTTTGGGTGCTTGCTCCATGCCAAATACACAGGATACACATGAGACCAGCAACTTACAGTCTTAGGACCCTGTAGATTTTAATCTCACATGGAACCTTGATAGTATTTAATGTGCTTATTTATATAAACCTATAAATATTGATCAGTAAGCATTGTTTATTGAGTTCCTAGCATATGCATAAAACCAGGCTAGGAAGTAAAATAAAGTGAGGTGGCATAGTGAGGTTTGGTTTACAGAAAGAAAGTGGGCTTTGAGGTTAAGTCAGGCCTGGATTTAAAACCCTGCACCAGTACCTTCCAGTTAGCCTTAGGTGAGTTATCCCAATCTCCTCATCTATAAAAGGAAGGTTACAGACTTGTAGGTTGGTTATGAGAACTGTGTGTGTGTGTGCATGTGTGTGCATGTGTGTATGTCTGTGTGTGATAATCTAATCTGGAAAAAGATTTTGGATATAGTATCCATAGGATTGACCAAAATATAGTCTACATCATGTCTATAAGAGAACAAATTCATTATTTTCTTCAAGGTACAAATCTTTCAATGAAATATTCTCCTTAAAATGATAAGCCATTTTATTTTCCAATAAATTAAGAGTTTCTCAATCTAATATCTCACAGGAATCATCACCTTTAAAGTTCAACTATTGTATCATTGCCTATCATATTATTTTAACTAAGACAATTTTGCATAAAATAAATGATTGAGTTTATTTTTGGAAGTATTTAATGATGTGTTGTCTTTTTTACCTCATGGACAAGAATCACACATAGGAGAAAGTGGTACAATTGCAATATTGATTTAAAGCTTTTAGAGCTCCCTAAGCATCTTTATTAAAATCACTACACTTGAATTAGTGGGGGCAGAAAAGTCTTTCTGGCATTATTATATTTTTCAGATTGGCATAAGACAGGATATTACCCTAGCCCTTCTTATTTTTTTTCAATGTGCACTTCATAATTGGGTCAGTTTTCAGAAAACAAAGCTGCTTTATTCTGTGGTCAGTTTTGCCTATCACCAAGCTCAACTCTGTATCTGCAACAGACACACATTCTCTGCATACATCTGCAGGCCCACAAAGAGATGCCACTGTTATCCATTGGTAGTAACATCCATTGACATGAACCGTCCTCCCATCTGTTCCTCCTGTGACCCAGTCTGCTTCTGGCTTCTTCCTCCGTCAATTGTGTGCGATCCCATTCCTGACCTTGAGTCTTGAGTTTCTGGTCCATACCTTGATTCCCCTTCAAAGACTCTGGCTTGCATTTATACAAACAGTTCTATTCACTTGGGGTTTTCTCAGTGGTAAAATCCATACCATTTAGGGATTTATTCACTCAATAAATTTTTATTAAACAGCTAATATGTATCAAGCACCCTGGCTTGAAATCTAGTTCTTCAATTTGTTCCTTGTTCTCTAAAAGAGAGACTTAGACAACCCTTTTCCCACCCCCTTCCATCTGTGGTTAATATGATGACTTCTAACTGTCATTCAGTCACATCTGGCTCTTGAGCCAATACTGATCAGTAGGACAGGTAGCACTAATGCTGGACTGAATCTGCCACTGGCCTTTCTGTTATGGACCCAATATCTAGTGTACCTGAAATTAACCCACCACATTGCAGCCCTCTCTTACTTCCTGCTGTATTGCCCAATCCACAAAATAAGGTCTATGTTTTAGTTCTCCAACTAGCATCCTAGTCTCCCTCCCAGGCCTGCGATGTGCCTTAAGTCAGACTACTTTTGGGGGCCCTGACACACACAGATCCTGCCTGTATATGTCCGCCATCACTACCACAGCCAACTGTTCTGTGCACAGTCGCTCATATTCAGTCTTATCCTAAGCAGAACTAGATCATATGGCTGGTTTTGAGAATTGCTTGTTGATGGTCCCATCCACCATATTAGACCTTGTGTAACACCCTCTAGAACAAAAATGCACCACTTTGGGACTTTTTAGTGTGTTACAATTCCATGAGATCTTTCCACTCTCCCATCCATTCCCCATTCTGTTGAGGTTTCCTTCTTGATCCCCACTTCAGCCATATTGCTCAGTTACAGTGTGCCCCAGGCCTGAGCTTGTCTGAGTTATGACACATGCCAATACTAAGATAATAATATTGCTTGTCATCCAAATCAGGGCAATTTTGAAAGTGAAATAGGATCCTATTAATAACTGAACCGAGGCAAGATGTATCAGCATGAACTGTCCCAGGCAAACCAGGTGACCCTAACCATAACAAACGTGATGGTAAAAATCCATATTCTGCTTGTATGAGCCTTTCTTTCAGTGCTAGAAATGATCTTATGAGAAGCTCAAGATGTTTTAAACATCTAAATATTAATTATAGCAACCTCCAGACTGTTGTTTCCATTAAACATACTTGCTAATGAATGCTATCAAACAATTGTATTGAATAGATCAGCTCATTTGCTCAGGGTCTATTTTGTAGCTAATATTATCTGGCACAGATATTAGCATAGAGTGGTTTTGGAAAAAAATACCTATTGAATCTGACAGGGTTGTAAGGTTACCTTTCTGCACAAAATAAATATGCAAGGGGAGTTATGTAAAGATTTAATGATGGTAAATCATATGAGGATAAATGTGAGTGAGGGCATTTTACAACTTCCATCTTCAAAATGGTCCAGCTACTCAGGATGCTGAGATGGAAAGATTCCTTGAGGCCAGGAACTCAAGGCTGTAGTGCACTATGTTGGCGTCTGTGAATAGACACTACACTCTAGCCTGGGCAACATAGCAAGACACATCTCAAAAAAATCTTCTAAGTCAAAGATTTTCTCTTGTATTTTATGACACAGAACCTTCAGTTTAAATGGGTACACATTTGCGCCCTTCAATAGACATGGGATTTGGAGGTGTGGCCTGTTAATGAGATGCAGGCCCCACCGTATTGAGCTTTTTACTAAAGAAGCAACTACATTCAAAGCAAAAGCATTTATCAGATAATATCATGGCTAATGTCTTCACTGGAGAAAAAGGAAAGAAAAAGCAATGAACTCAATAATTCCACAGCCTCCCCAAACTCCCAAACTTATACCTTTTAAAGATGCATATGTTGGAGATATGCCATTTCAAGTCCATTTACAGAAAGGAAGCAGAGTCCCCCTGAGCACTGAAGTCAGTTTTTTTCTTTTAAGAAAAGACATGACAGATGACAAAGGACTTGAGAGCCTTCATAGTGTCATAAATTTTGTTGTTGTTATTGTTGTTGATGATGATATCAGAGAGAAATAAGATATTCCACGGTGAATATATCTGGAGTAGTACATATAGTGTTAGGTGTACAGGCCCTGGAAAATGATGGCTTGTGTTTAAATGGCAGAGCAGCTACTGTATAGACATACCAATAGCCTCGAGCAAATTACTTGACATCTCTGAACATCCGTTTCCTCATCTGTAAAATAGTGATTTTTGTACATATCTCAAGGGTTAATGAAAGGATCAAATGAACTAATGGTTGTAAAGTGCTTTGTAGGAGTTCCTGTCATAGTAAGTATTTAATAAATACTAGACATCATTATTATCAAACCTATCAAACATATCCAACAAAGAGGACAAACCCTTGGCATGTGTATGGCCACATCCTGAACCAAGAACATATGCTTCTATTAAACATAGACATTGGCTCAAAAAACTTCTGATGGAATTCTTCTAAATTTACTGACCCAACAACTTGACCCAGATGAAATCTGTATCACAAGGAATGGACAGCTAGAAGTGGTGCTCACTCAAGAGCACACCCAAAAATGCATTTAAAAATAGCATGTGCAGGCATTTGTGGTGGTTTTCATGTGGGAGGTGAGTTGCCTGACAAAAATAGGGAAGGCAGGCTCAATTTGGCAGACGCTGACATGTGTAACTCCCATTTCAGTGGGAGCTTCACATGCATGTGTTTTAACTTTGACAGTGATCTTATAAAATACCTCCCCTGAGTAAGAATGCTGCTGATATTCCACAGAGGCTTTGTCTGTAAAATAATCCCTTACACCTTATATTCTCTATCTCACTTTCTTATGCAGATTATTTTAAATCAGATGTGAAAAAAACAGGCACCAGGCTTTGTACCTGGGGTCTTAACTAGACTTTATGAAAATTAAGCAATAAGATCTTCGATGCAAACACTGGTTAAATGTATTCATCAACTGAAGTTCTTTTAGCACTTACTTTGTATCAGGAACAGAGCTGTGCATGAGTGATGGAGAAATGTGTGTAATGTGATTCTTATACTTAAGGAAAATGTAATTTTGATAAGTGAGAAAGATACATAGGCAAATAATTATAACACAACATGTTTGGTGGTAGACTAATTTACGCAGTGATACAAGCACAGGAAAAAAGGGTAATTAAATGTTGTTCCCAGAATCATGTAAGTGGTTAGTGGCAGGGTTGAATCTAGCAATAAGTGCTTCTGCCTGCCAGTGTATTATCCTGGCTTCAACAACTCCTAATAGTAATTTAGTACCTTGGATTTACATTTTTACTATGTTATTTTGTGATCACAAATCCCTCTCACATAAATCATCTCACTTTTTGTAAAACGATCATGCCCCTCCTCTCTGGTGTGCTTTGCTGTGTAATGAGAGTCTGCACATCATCCCAGAGTAACTGTTTTTGTAAGGCAACAGCACTCTCCTCATCAGTGCTGAGAGGCAGCAGTAGGATAAGGCAGGAGAGGCTGGAATGAGAAATTTTAAATGTTAAGAATGGTCAATCAATATACAATTTCTGCCACCTAATGGTTTTTCAAAGTTATTTGCATGCTTGGTGCAAATTCTTTATACCAAAATATAAAGATTTGCCTGATAGTTCAACAAGATAAGGGATTGTGACAAGAAAAATGTTTTAGCGTTTCATCATGTGACAAAAGCAATGTTTACATTTAGAGTTTAATTTTTGAGATCTGATAACAGACTTCCTAAATGTCAATATTAACTTAAATAGAAATAAGGAGTAATTACAGAAAAAAAGTCAATACACTGCTTGTTTGTGCTTACACCATTGTGAGTATTAGTTCTAAAATAAATTTGTTTTTTTCTTTAGAGGAGTTGTCCAGGAAAAATTTAAAATTAGAATAGCTTTTGGGGACTAAGCAAGGGAAAGAAATGTCATGCAGGGAGATTCAAAATATTTGAAAGAAGTTCAAGGTAGGGAGCCTTCAGCCTTGCTTTTGATTGAAGTCTGAAAACATTATAACAAAATTCTTGAATCCTCTGTTATAAGATGGGGAGTAAATCAATGAATTGAGTGAAATGAAAGAAACGCTCAAATATGCTCTTTCTTTAACCTGAAGGAAGAGTCATCTTAGTCATTTTAGGAAGAGTCATCAAAGGGACACAAGCTCAAATAAAGGGAATAAGTTATTACTTGCTTGTCTCTGGTGAAGATGCATTCTATCTGTGAAAACTGATTTATACCCTGATGAAAACATTGCTTCCATTCTCTAGGACCGTAAACAACTATAGTTTTGTTTTATCCCTTTCCTCATAGCACTAATGATTTTGACATGGCATATATTACGTACTGAATGGAACATAATGCACCAAATGTAATCATCACTCAAGACAAACAAATATTGTCTTCACATTGAGGTTTAGAAGAAACCACAAAACAGCATATTATTAAATATTAAGCATGTTTCCTCTCTTTTCTTCATCAGAAATTGAGTGCTGCATTGGAGTATACTCAAAGTGAAAAGTTGGTATGTTTTCCCCAATAACATACCTGCTCTCTAAATAGAGCTAGCTTCTATTTTGAGAGACCTAACTGAGATCACATCCTACAATACATTTATTGTTTCCTTGGGTTGTGTTATAGTGCACTGCCATGACAAGTGAGCTATATCAAGTCCAAGAAAGTTTGAGTTAATAAATTAACTCATTTTGGCTAAATTAATAATTAATATTGCTCAAAATTTTGATTGATAAAAGTATTAAGTCTACAAATATTTCCCATTTCCCTTTTGAGGTCAACACTTTGTATATTCTATGGACTTAAGTCTTAATTTATGGAGTCAGAAAAATTGTGTTCTAATCTCAGGTTTGCTGCTAATGAACACCTTGGTCAGGTCACTAAATTCACTGTCACTCAATTCCCTAATCTGTAAAATGAAGTGTTTTATGAGATGATTCCTAAGACATTTTTCACTTCAAAAATTTTCATTCAATTCATGAAATTTAATAGAATGCATTCTGTCAGCATTTTTGTGACTACATAATCAATATTATATGACATATATGTCATATTTATGTTATATATTATGTATATGTGTCATATATTATATTGTATATTGTGTATATATGTCACATATCATATATTATATGTCATATAATATACATCATATATATGTCATATATTGTATTACATGACATACAAATCAACAAGTGAATCATGATTTAGGATTGGGACTGGATCAAGACCATTTAGAGATCTCTGTCAGTTTCAGGAGAAAATTAATTTTGACTAGATTCAAGGACCTCAAAGGTGCTAAATATTAAGTTACTATTTGGTTTGTTGAATAGTTGAATTCCATTCAGTCATGTTAGATATTTCCTAGTTGAGTCCTAAAGGATAACAGTTTCTTAACAATAAAATCAGCAGAACTATTGTGCATATTACAACATTACATTTCTGAAATTGTTCATGTATTTTTACCAAGTTTGTTTTGTTAGACCTAGGGAAGGAATAGACAGTAATACAAGTTTTGGAAGTTGGGACCTTGAAAATGGAGTGTGTAGGAGGAACTACTAATATTCCATTGTCCAGATGGTCCAAGTTTATTTATCGATTCACCTACTGAAGGACATCTTTCGTTGCTTCCAAATCTTGGCAATTATAAATAAAGCTGCTTTGCAAGGAGAGTCCTACTTTTCCCTAAATTGGTTATAACATGTAATCAAAACAATGTATTTTTTTCTGTGCTTATTAAATACACTTTTCTAGTCAGTTTTATTAAGTTAGTAAACTTTATTTTTTCAGAGAAGTTTTAGATTAACAGAAAAACTAAGCAAAAATTGCAAAGAGTTGCCATATATTTCTGTCTACGTGCGCACGCGCGCACACACACACACACACACACACACAACTTCTTCCTCTTTCATTATCAACATCCTCACTAGAGTAGTACATTTGTTACAATTAATAAACCTACACTGACATACCATTGGCACACAAAGTCCATAGTATACATTAGGGTTTATTTATTTATTTATTTATTTTGACAAGATCTTACTCTGTTGCCTAGGCTGGAGTGCAGTGGCACAGTCACGGCTCACTGCAGCCTTGACCTCTCAGGCTCAGATGATCCTCCCAGCTTAGCCTCCCAAGTAGCTGGGACTGCAGGCATGTGCCACCATGTCCAGCTAATTTTTTGTATTTTTTGTAGAGACAGGGTTTCACCATGTTGCCCAAGCTGGTCTTAAAGTTTTGGTCTCCCAAAGTACTAGGATTACAGACAGGAGCTACTATATCCAGCCTCATAAGGGTTTATTCTTGATGTTGGGGCTTGGACAAAATGACAGGTATTCTCCACTATCGCATTATGCAGAATAATTTCACCACCCTAAAAATCCTCTGTGCTTTACCTGTTCTCTGCTCCCTCCCCGATAACCTCTGGCAACAACTGATCTTTTTGCTATCTCCCCAGTTTTACCCTTTCCAGAATGTCAAATAGCTAGAGTCGTAAATAAGTTTTATTTTCAAATTAGCTTCTTTCAATTAGTTATATGCATTTAAATTTCCTCCATGGCTTTTCATGGCTTGATAGCTCTTTTTTTTTTAATGCTGAATAATATTCCATTGTCCAGATGGCCCAAGTTAATTTATCCATTCACCTACTGAAAGACATCTTTCGTTGCTTCCAAATCTTGGTAATTATAAATAAAGCTGCTATAAACATCCATGTGCAGGCTTTTCTGTGGATATAAGTTTTCAGTTCCTTTGGGTAAATACCAAGGAGCACAATTGCTGGATTGTATGTAAAGAGTATATTTAGTTTTGTAAGAAATTGCCAAATGATCATCCAAAGTGACTGTACCATTTTGCATTCCCACCAGCAATGTATGAGAGTTCATGTTGTTCCACGCCCTTGCCAGCATTTGCTGTTGTCACTGTTTTGAATTTTGGTCATTCTCATTAGTAGGTAGTGGTGTCTCACTATTTTTTAAATTTATAATTCCCTAAGGACATATGATGTTGAATATCTTTCATGTGTTTTTCACAAGCATCCATATATCTTCTTTGTTGAGGTGTCTGTTCAGGTCTTTTGCCCATTTTTTTTTTGTTAACACAGTTGTTCATTTTCTTATTTTTAGTTCTAAGAGTTTTTTGTATGTTTTGGATAACAGTCCTCATCAGATGTGTCTTGCAAATATTTTCTTTCAGTTCGTGGCTTGTCTCCTCATTCTCTTGACATTGCCTTTCACAAAGCAACAATTTTTAATTTTAATGAAGTCCAGTTTATCAATTATTTCTTTGATGGATTATACATTTGGTAGTGTATCCAAAAAGTCATTTCTGTATCCAAGGTCATTTAGGCTTTCTCTCATGTTATCTTCTAGGAACTTTATAGTTTTGCATTTTTACATTTAGGTCTGTGATCCATTTTGAGTTAGTTTTTGTGAAGGGTGCAAGATCTGTGTCTAGGTTCACTTTTTTGCAAGTGGAAGTCCAGTTGTTTCAGACCATTTGTTGAAAAGACTACCTTTGCTCCACTGTATTGCCTTACTTCTTTATCAAAGATGATGTGATGATTAACACTGAGTGTCAACTCGATTGGATTGAAGGATGCAAGGTATTGCTCCTGGGTGTGTCTGTAAGGGTGTTGCCAAAGGAGATTACCATTTGAGTCAGTGGACTGGGAGAGGCAGACCCACCCTCAATCTGGGTGGACACCATCTAATCAGCTACCAGTGCAGGTAGAATAAAGCAGGCAGAGTTGGAAGAACTTGACTTGCTGAGTCTTTCAGTCTTCATCTTCCTCCCATACTGGATGCTTCCTGCCCTCAAACATCAGACTTCAAGTTCTTCAGCTTTTAGACTTAGACCAGTGGGGCTCTCCGGTCTTCAACCATAGACTAAAGGCTATACTGCCTGCTTCCCTACTTTTGAGATTTTGGGACTTGGACTGGCTCCCTTGCTCCTCAGCTTGCAAATGGCCTATTGTGGGACTTCACCTTGTCACTGTGTGAGTCAGTACTCCTTAATAAACTCCCCTTCATATATACATCTATTTTATTAGTTCTGTCCCCCTAGAAAACTCTGACTAATACAGATGGGTTGGCTATATATTTGTGGGTATATTTCTGGACTCTCTATTCTGTTCCATTACTCTATTTTTGCCTATTCTTTTGCCAATGCCACACTGCCTTCATTAGTGTAGCTTTAAAGTATGTCTTGAAGCTGAGTGGTGCCAGTCCTTCAAACTTTATTCTTATTCAACAGTTAGCTATCTAGCCTTTTGCTTCACTGTATAAACTTTTTTTTTTTTTTTTTTTTTGTGGTGGGCAGTGGAAAGGGGAGACACAGTTTCATGCTGTGGCTCAAGTTGGAGTACAGTGGTGCAATCTCGGCTCGCTGCAACCTCTGCCTCCTGAGTTCAGGTGATTCTCATGCCTCAGCCTCCTGAGTAGCTGGGATTACATGCACATGCCACCATACCTGGCTAATTTTTGTATTTTTAGTAGAGACAGAGTTTTGCCATGTTGGCCAGGTTGGTGTTGAACTCCTGACCTCCACCCACCTCAGCCTCCACAGTTGATATCCACAAAATAACTTGCTAGGATCTTGATTGGATTTGCATTGAACCTATTGATCAAGTTGGGAAGAATTGACAGCTTGATCATACTGTCTTATTTTCAATAGACTGGAATATCTTTCTATTCAATTCTTCTTTGGTATCTTTCATCGGACTTTTTTCATCAGATTTTTGCAGTTTTTCTCATATCGATCCTCACATAAGTTTTACATTTGTAATCAACAAAAACTTTATACAAGAGAAGATAAGTCATAAAAACATATTTTGTTAGATATATTCTTAAGTATTTTACTTTGTGGACAGTGCTAAATGTATTTTTAATTTCAAATTCCACTTGTTCATTGATGGTATATAGAAAAGCAATTGACTTTTATATATTAACCTTGTAACCTACAACCTTGATTGTTAGTTCCAGAAGATTTCTTTGTCAATTCTTTCAGAATTCCTACATGAAGTTGGCCCTCTGTATCTGTGGGTTCCACATCCACAGATTCAAATGACAGTGTATTAAAAAAAATTCAGAAAAAATAATAAAATTAACAGTACAACAACAAAGATAATACGAATTAAAAAGCAATACACTATAACAACTATTTAGAAAGCATTTACGTGGTATTAGGTATTACAAGTAACCTAGAGATGATAAAGTATACAGGAAGATATGTGCAGGTTATATGCAGATACGCTGTCATTTTATATAAGGGATTTGAGCATCTGTCAATTTTGGTTTGTGAGAGAGGTCCTGTAACCAATACCCCATGGATACCAAGCGATGACTGTAGATGATCATATCATCTACAGAAAAAGATAGTTTTATTTCTTCCTTCCCAATATTTTTGCCCTTAACTTCCTTTTCTCATCTTGTTGCATTAGCTAGGACTTCCAGCACAATGTTGAAGAGCAGTGGTGAGAGAGGACATTATTGCCTTGTTTCTGATCTTAGCAGGAAAGTTTTGTTTCTCATCATTAAGCATGCTATTCACTGAAAGGTTTGTGTAAATATTCCCTCTTCAGTTCAGGATATTCTCCTCTATTCCTAGTTTACTGGCTCCTTTTTTCCATGAATGGATGCTGGATTTTGTCAAATGCTTTTTCTGCATCTCTTGGTATAATCATGTGATTTTTCTATTTTAGCCTGTTCATGTGGTAGATTAATTAATTTTTGAATGTTAAGCCAATCTTGCATTCATGAAATAAACTCCATTGATCATGATGTTTTAACTTTCTAGCTATTGTTGGATTTGATCGCTATAATTTTGTAAGTATTTTTACATCTGCATTCATTAGAGATATTGGTGTATAGTTTTCTTTTTTTTATAATATCTTTGATATTGGCATTAGGGTAATGCTGGCCTCATAGAATTAGTGAGAAAATATTTCTTTTGCTTGTATCTTCTGGAAGAGATTGCCGAGAATCGGTACAGTTTTTCCCTTAAATATTTGGTAGAATTCACCAGCAAACCCATCTGGACCTGATGCTTTTTGCTTTGGAGTGCTATTAATTATTGATTAAACTTATTTAATAGATATAGGTCTATTCAGATTGTCTATTTCTTCTCGTATGAGTTTTGGCAGATTGTGTCTTTCAAAGAATTGGTCCATTTTATCTGGGTTATTGAATCTGTGGGCATAGAATTGCTTGTAATATTCCTGTATTATCCTTTAACTGTCCATAGGATCTGTAGTGATGTCATCTTTCCCTATTTGAGTTTTAAATGGATGAGTTGAACATTCCTCATTTTTCTGGAAAAAAAAAAGTTATTTTTCTTTTTATATGACCCACAGTGGATTAACATTTAGAAATTAGTGGCCCTTGTCTAATCAAACTAAAGAGCTTCTGCACAGCAAAAGAAACTATCATCAGAGTGAACAGGCAACCTGCAGAATGGGAGAAAATTTTTGCAAGCTACCCATCTGACAAAGGTCTAATATCCAGAATCTACAAGGAACTTAAATTTACAAGAAAAAACAAACAACCCCATCAAGAAGTGGGTGAAAGATATGAACAGACACTTCTCAAAATAAGACATTTATGCAGCCAACAAACATATGAAAAAAGCTCATTATCACTGGTCATTAGAGAAATGCAAATCAAAATGACAGTGCGATACCATCTCATGCCAGTCAGAATGGCGATTATTAAAAAGTCAGGAAATAACAGATGCACAAGGCTGTGTAGAAATAGGAATGCTTTTACACTCTTGGTGGGAGTGTAAATTAGTTCAACCATTGTGGAAGACAGTGTGGCGATTCCTTAAGAATCTAGAACCAGAAATACCATTTGACTCAGCAATCTCATTACTGGGTATATGCCCAAAGGATTATAAGTCATTCTACTGGATAAAGAAAATGTGGCACATATACACCATGGAATACTATGCAGCCATAAAAAAGAATGACTTCATGTCCTTTTCAGGGACATGGATGAAACTGGAAGCCATCATTCTCAGCAAACTAACATAGGAACAGAAAACCAAACACTGCATGTTCTCACTCATAAGTGGGAGTTGAACAGTGAGAACACACGAACACAGGGAGGGCAACATCACACACCAGGGCCTGTCAGGGGGGTGGGGGCAGGGGCAAGGGGAGGGAGAGCATTAGGACAAATACCTAATGCATGTGGGGCTTAAAACCTAGATGATGGGTTGATAGGTACAGTAAACCACCATGGCACATGTACACCTATGTAACAAACCTGCACGTTCTGCATATGTGTCCCAGAACTTAAAGTAAAATAAAAAAAATCAATCAATCATGAAACAATTTAAAGAAGAGATTAGTGGCCCTTGATGAAAAAAGTATGTTCTGTACTTAAGCTTTCTATGAATATATATAATTAGATTTTGTTAACATTAGCTATAGTCTTCTTAATAAAGAACAATACAACTAAAATGCCCCTGTGAAAGGGCTACAGTAACCAAAACAGCATGTTACTGGTATAAAAACAGACACATAGACGAATGGAACAGAATAGAGAGCCCAGAAATATGGCTGCACACCTGCAACCATCTGATCTTCAACAAACCTCATAAAAATAAGCAATAGGAAAAGGGCTCTATAGTCAATAAATGGCGCTGGGATAACTGGCATATGTGGAATATTGAAACCAGACCCTTTCCCGATACCATATACAAAAATCAACTCATGATGGGTTAAAGACTTAAATGTGAAACCCGAAACTATGAAAACTCTAGAGGACAATGAGGCAATACTATCCTGAACATAGGAACAGGCAAAGATTTCATGACAAAGATACCAAAAGGAATCACAACAAAGGCAAAAAATGACAAGTGGGATCTAATTAAACTTAGAAGCTTCTGCACAGAAAACAAAACAAAACAAAACAAAGCAAAACAAAAAAACAAAAACAAAAACAAAAAAAAACTATCAACTGAATAAACAGACAACCTACAGAATGGGAGAAAATATTCACAAACTATGCATCTGACAAAGGTCTAACAGCCAGCATCTATAAGGAAGCTAAACAAATTAACAGCCCCATTAAAAGGGTCAAGGAACATGAACAGACATTTTTCAATAGAAGACATACATGCAGCCAACAAGCACATATAAAAAAAAAGCTCAATATCACTGATCATTAGAGAAATGCAAATCAAAACCACAAGGAGGTACCATTTCATACCGTTCCAAATGGCTATTGTTAAAAACTAAAAAAATAACAGATGCTGGCAAGGTCGAGGAGAAAAGGGAACTCTTATACACGTTGGTGGGAGTGTTAATTAGTGTAACCATTGTGGAAAGTGATATGATGATTCCTTAAAGAGCTAAAAACAGAACTACCATTCAATCCAGCAATTCCATTACTGGTTATGTATCCAGAGGAATAGAAATCATTCTACCATAAAGACACATGGATGAGAATGTTCATTGCAGCACTATTCACAATAGCAAAGACACAGAATCAACCTAAATGCCCATCAATGACGGACTGAATGAAGAAAATGTGGTACATATACACCATGGAATACTATCAAGCCATAAAAAGAATGACGTTATATCTTTTGCAGGAACATGAATGGAGCTGGAGGCCATTATCCTTAGCAAACTAACGCAGGAACATAAAACCAAATACCGCATGTTCTCCCTTATAAGTAGGAGCTAAGTGATGAGAACATACAGATGTAAAGAAGGAAACAAAAGACACTGTGGTCTACTTGAAGGTGGAAGTTGGGAGGAGGCAGAAGATCAGAAAAAAAAAAACTATTGGGTACTGGGTTTAGTACCTGGGTGACAAAATAATTTGTACAATAAATCCCTGTGACACGAGTTTGCCTATAGAGCAAACCTGCATATGTACCTCCAAACCTGAAATAAAAGTTACAAAAATAAAAATAATAAATAAAATGCTCCTGTAGAAAAGGAACCCATTCCATTAATGTGTTTCTTTAAGAAAATAAACTTCTTTAAAATATATGGAATTCCCCAAAGAGTTCATTAAATTTTATACTGCACATCTATCATTCTAGTTGACAGTTTTCTAACTTCTGCTTTTTATTAAGAAAGAATTCAAGAATTAAGTATAAACTCCTCTCATGTAACAAGTGAAAAAAACACCCTTCTTGGAAATTTTGGTCATTCCCATACAAATATACTTTTAATACTTTTTTTTCCCAAGAAATTCTTTCCATGACAGCTATCACATAGAGTTAATGAATTTGTGCCAGCATCTAACACTTTATCATAAATTTGTAATTATTATAATGTATTAAATATCTAGCAGGCAATTATGATAAATGCCTATAAATGTATTAAAATATTAGCCATGCTTCCAACTACAAGAAAAACTGTTACTTCATTTTTTCAATTATTTGGCATCTCATCTAAGTACATAAATTTTTGTTTACCAATAAGTAGCTCAAAATATTTTGAACATCCTTATAAGACATTCTTTCAAGGTATTCCTTTTGAGAAATCCAAAAAAGAGCAAAACAGAGTTCTGTTTCTTGGCATTATAAATCCTCATGTCCATTTTGCATAATAAATTATTAAGTTTTAACCACACAAGCAACCAATAAAACAATTGTTCAGATACATAACTAGAAACAAAATAATTTTTATCTCTCATTTGTTTTGCAACTTTTGTTTGATAGCATTGATATTTAATTCATGCATATTTTTTAAAACATTTATTAATCAATTTCTTAAGGTCAAAAATATTTCTTGGACCGAACTTTTTTATGTTACTGAAGTTTTGCTTTTGTGAACTATGTTTGGGGTTCAATAAGATATTTAACATTTTTACCTTTCCTAATTAATTTCTTTACGTTAGCACCAGGGAGTTATGGTGTTTCTTCAGACCTCTGTTTATTTGTGCATCATTCACAATGACAATGCTATGGAGCAGTGAGTGACCAAGGTGGGCCCATAGGGGCAGAGAAATTATGGACATCAAACCCTGGGCAGACTTCGTCCCTGGTTAGAGCTAGTGGAGAGGGAATGGATTTCCTTGTTCCTTTCTGGCATGGAGTAAATCCCAATCAAACAAGAAGCCTAGGGCAAAAGGGAAGTTGGTGGTCTAGAACAAACCTTATTTGCTCTTTTCTTTCCCTCTTCTCCTCCTCTCTCCCTTTCTCTCTTCTGTCGCTATTTCAGTTTAGACTCCTTTACATACTCGGAGCAAAAATTTGTTCATATTAGTTCCCATAATGATTCAATGTTAAAACCCAGAGATTTTAGCTCAGCATGGTGGCATGTGCCTGTGGTCTCAGCTACTCGGGAGGCTGAGGCTGGAGAATTGCTTGAGCCGTGGAGTTGTAGGTTGCAGTGAACTGAGATCAGGCCACTGCACTCCAGCCCGGGCAACAGAGTGAGACCCTGACTCAAAAAGAAGAAGAAGAAGAAGAAAAAAAAAAAAAGGCCAGGTGCAGTGGCTCAAATCTGTAACAGTAGCACTTTGAGAGGCTGAGGCAGTCAGATCCCTTGAGTCCAGGAGACCAGCCTGGGCAACATGGCAAAACTCCACCTCTACAGAAAATTCAAAACTTAGCTGGGTGTGGTGGCATGTGCCTGTAGTCCCAGCTAGTTGGCAGGCTGAAGCAGGAGGATCACTGAGCCTGTGAGGTCAAGGCTGCAGTGAGCCAAGATGGCGCCACTGTACTCCAGCCTGGGTGACAAAGTGAGACACTGCCAAAAAAAAAAAAAAAAAAGGAAAAAAAAAAGCACCCCCCCAAAACAAAGCAGATTTTGCCGGAACCCACCCAAGAAAAAATTTTAGGAACAACAGAAGATTTTCTCTCTCTCTCTCTCTCTCTCATATGACCTTTCTCTCATGACATCTCTGTTTTTCTGTGTGCATTTGCTCAATTCACATCTCTCTATTAACTAACTTCTTCTTCCTATAATTTCCATTTTCACCATGCGTCTATATCCTAACTCATATCATACCTTCAATTCCAGTAGCCTTTTCCAATTCACTCAGTTTCTCATTCCCCAATTCCAAAATACCAATAAATAAATCTGATTGGCTCAGCTGGTCTTTTCAAGTCAGACCATTGATGGTCTTAATCCACTCAGGCTGAGGGATAGGATCACATGGATACAGAAGGGGCTATGAGCAGGGCAGGCAATGATCAATATTTAGTATAGTCTTCTATTTTTCTCTCATTTTTTTTTCCAAATAGCTACTGAATACCCACTATGTACCCATTACTGTTCTAGCCTCAGTCTCTGCTTTCAAGAAGCTAATCGTCCAGGAGAGAAAGGAAGCTAGCAACAGCTTTTAGGTATTGTCATAACTGCTACAATAAAGCATTCTTAAGAAGCAACCAAAAGGACACCTCAACAGATGGGGATGCCAGAGAGACTCCTTAGGTAAGATGATGCCTGAACAATGTCTAAAAGAATAAGTAAGAGTCACCTCAGTGACAGGAGTAGGAGGTTGGCGAAGATGAAGAGGAAGAACACAGAGGATTCCTGGTTGATGGAGCCACTTGTAGAAAGGAACAGAGGTTAGAAATTCACTGTAAATCTCTGGGACTGCAGGTGGTTCAGCAATGCTAGGGGTCTGGCAAGAAATATGCTGAAGAGGTAGGTGGGGGATGATCATAAAGTGTCTTGCAGGCCTCAAGTTTGGAGGACAATGAGACCACTAAATAATTTTCAATAAGATAGTAATACAATTGGATCTGTGTTTTATAAAGATCTCTCTGGTAGCAATGTTGGTTGTATATTGGACAGGTACTACTGAAGTCTAAGAAATGAGTCAGAAGATCACTCTAGCCTTCAAGGTAAGAAATGATGTGAGGGTTGGAATTAAGGCATGCCATTGGAATGGAGAAGAGATGGACTTGAGAACTCCTAAGGAAAGAGAATCAATGCATACAAACTCAAGATCTGAAAGGAAGAGTGACTAGAGGTCTGGTGGATTTACCCCCTTGAATACTTTCCAAGCCAATCCCCAACACAAGTACTAGTCAAATATCTACTTCTTCTTCCCTATGTCTTACCATTGGTGTGCACAAGCAAATGAGGAGAAGCTGGGAGAGGTTATCACTTCATTCTCAGCATCTAGGGAGCACTGTTTTATAAACTATCTAACCCCCCTTACAAAACCTTATCCATTTGTATTCCTCAAATCTCTTTGTCATTGGACCTGTCTGTCTTCTAGTCCATTCTTCCAAGCCCTACTTTCCTTCCTTGGCTGCTCTGCTCTTTCACATTCTCTTGATTGATATTGTCCAGAAATCCCTAACATTCACTCAGTAGTACATTTGGTCAACATTTGTTAATTTCCTACTATAGACAAAGAGAAGACAGTGATCAGAGAGCAACCCCTCCATGACACCCAAGACTTTCTATAGCTTTGAGGCAGAAGAGCAGGGTAGAAAAATATGACTACAGTGGGATTAGCAAAAATGAGCCCATCAGCAAGGCTTTAATGAACTCAGTGTGGGCCCAAACTCTGCAAGAATCAGAGGAGGCTCCATACAGATTTGTAGATTTCACTATGTATGGTCAACAGCAAAGGTAGGGACACATGTAACTTGGGCTATTTTCTTTTGGAAGTCCCTCTGGCCCATCTCACCTGCATGATCTCCTAGATGTGCTTTCACTTGCCAGCATGCAAGCAATAAAATAATAATTTTATTTTAAAATAATTATGTTTTAAAGAGTAAATATTTAATATTAAAGAGTAAATATATATGAAACAGGAAATATTTAAAATGATTAGTGTTTAGGGCTAGAAAAGTGGACTTTTGGAGGGTCGTTAGCAGTTATCCTCCTGCCTAGAAGTGTAGCTTAATCTTCAACCTTAATGACTCCTTGCCAACTGATTTGTCTCTAGGATAACTAACCACAAAGGACGAGAAGACAGAAAGAATTGGAAAGGGATCCTCATTCTGAGTTTTAGTGTATACTGGCCTCAAGAGCCACATTCAACACTGGAATTAAGCTACATCCCTCTTTCTCATCAGGCGCTCCATTTACCTCAAATGAGCAAAATATTTCTGGTTCATTTCTGGAAAGGAAGTGAAACTGTGTGAATTCCGGTTATGCAATGGGAAAGGCACAGCAGGAAGAACAATAGCTGAGCCCATCAGCACCAGCTTCATAGAGATCAGCAAGCAAGGTGGGGTGGGACAGGGGATCAATACATCTAATGGTCTGATATAATGCTTCATGGTTTGACAGACGTGCAGTTGGGAACAATTTAACATGGTTCATGACAGCTGAGAAACACTTACCTGACTGAAAATCCCAGACTGTTGATATCAGGGCCCAGGGGATTCCTATTGGGCTGAAGCAATGCAAAGACTGAAAAAAAGGCAAAGCTGTAAATCATGCCCTAGAGGTCAAGACACTTACACAAGGTTACACATGGAATTCTTGCAGCCAACCAAATTGGACTTCCTTTGAAGCTTGGTAAACAATCTTTGTCTTGGCTGCTATGTCACAGCCATACAAGATGGCCAAATACAGCTGCAAAAAGGCTTTCAGTAGTTTCACCTACTTTACTTTCTATGTCTAATACCCAGTAGACCAGAAGATTCCCCTGAAGAGACTGTGTGCCTTGGAGCACGATCCTTCGTGTTCTCACACAGCCCTTTTCCCATTTCTTCAGTCAGCTGTATGGGATGCATGAACATTTTACTACCTATAAAGCACATGAGTTACAGCCTCATGAGTTTGGAGTGATACATTCTTTTTGGCATAAGTTGACAAATGTGATGGCATTTTGTGGCAGTTTCACAGGTTCTTTCCTAATTTCTATGTACTCGCATCTTCCTTGAAAATCAGAGCCAATTCTCCCAGTCTCCTTATTAATAGGAAACTGAAATTTCTTCTCTTTGAGCTACAGGTTCACCCCCATTTCCAGATCATATTCATTTCATTGCTTAAATCTACTTCAACTGTAACTTAATTTGTTCATAAAATTATCACCAATTACGTAGCTCTGGTTCAGAGGTTCAAAGTTATTTATGTTGTAACTACTTCTTCATGTTTTGAAACCTTCTCTAAAAACTCTCAAGTTTGCTTTCAATTTTTCCAATGATTTTTTTTCTAACTCCTAGGATCTCCTCAGTCCCCAGGGAGCTCACACTCCAAGGCCCACATCTAGTCTGTACTCTTTAAATAACTCCAAATGAAACATTACAGCACCTTGCATCAGTCTGTTCTTATGCTGCTAATAAAGACATACCCTAAACTGGATAATTTATAAAGAAAAAGAGGTTTAATGGACTCACAGTGTCACATGGCTGGGGAGGCCTCACAATCATGGCAGAAGGTGAAAGAGGAGAAAGGCGCATCTTACATGGCCACAGGCAGGATCATGTGTGCAAGAGAACTCCCCTTTATAAAACTATCAGATCTCTTATTCACTAACAGGAGAACAGCACGGGAAAGACCCACCCCCATGATTAAATTACCCCCCCCCCCACCGGGACAATTCACATGACATGTGGGAATTATGGGAACTACAATTCAAGCTGAGATTTGGGGGAGGACACAGCCAAACCATATCACACCTCTTCAGACAGACTTTGTTGGTTTTATTTTCTGCCCATTTGAATTATTTCACTCTCTAGTTTGCATTTGAGTTTTTGTGGGGATTTTGTTGGGAGATGAGTGTTCTTCTGCACCATGTAGTTAAGCTGTGTTGGCAGGACTGTGAGAGTCAGGGAGGTCAAAGGAGCCGGATGGAAGTATGGAAGGTCAAAGCTGGGGCGGAGGGGAAAAGTGAGGGAGAGAGAGATTGAGTCTCCATAAAATTCCAACCTGCTGCAGTAGCTAATCCTTTCATAGTCACTTCATACATTGCTAAGTTAATGAAGGCAGTCATTTTTCCCAGATAGTGGTAATATTTGTTACCTGGACAACCTACCCATTTACCCTCTACCCCTCCCCTAAATAGGACTGCAGTCATTTCTGTGTGAAACAAAACTCACGGTTCAACAGAGCCACACCATTTAGTTTGTTTAATTACAATGCTTATTTTTATAAATACCCAGCAGCACATTTTTAGAAATCTAACAAATAAGCAAACACATCGTTAGATCACAGACACAGCTCTCCTATTTTGTTTGGTACAAAAAGGAAAGAACACTTATCACACCTACACACTATTTTTCCCCCCGTTTCCATCTACTTAAATCCACTTAAATGGAGAAATGACACATGATTCCTAGTTTTCTAAACCATAACTAGAATTTCCTCTGGGGAATTAGTGTGAATACTCTCGGAAAATCTTTTGTAATGATATTTAATTCCTCTTTTGTACTTTAAAATGACTTCATAACTGATCAAATAAGCAAAAAATTGTGGGGGTGGGGTGGGGGGCATACACAGGCTAGAGAATAGCTAGAAGGCTATTCCAGAAACCCACTAAGACTTTGATTTGGGAAACTGACCAGAAGGCTTCACTGGTGAATTTTTCTGAACGTTTAAAGAAGGAATAACACCACTCTTACATAAACTCTGTGAGTATGGAGAAACAAGAAACATTTCCAAACTTGTTTATGAGGCCAGCATAATGCAGATTTAAAAAAACCTGGCAAAGACATTATAAGAACAGTGAATTATAACCCTATATATCTCATGAACTTAAATGCAAAAATATTTTTAATAAATGATTAGATATGCACATGGAAAAATGAAACTTGAACCTTAATTTATACTAATTCCAAATGGATTGTCGTTAGATCTAAATATAAATGCTTTGAGAATAATAAAGCTGTGAGAAGAAAATATAGAATATTTAATGGCCATGGGGCAGGCAAAGATTTCTTAAATAAGACACAAAGAACATTAATGATAAACCACAACAAATTACATTTCATTAAATTAGACTTTATTAAAATAATAAATGCTCTTTATCAAGAGACAGCATCAACTAAATGAAAAGTCACAGAGTGGGAAAATAATTTTTCAATAGATATCTTTAGCAAAAGACTTGTATCTTGTATCTAAAATATATAAAGGACCACTACAGCTCAATAAAGAAAAGCAAACCAATTTTTAGGGGCCAAAAACTCTAAACAAGCACTTCATGAAAAAGGTTACCTAAAGGTTCAATAAGAACTTTTAGAAAGTGCTCAAGATTGATAGCCAGTAGGAAAGTGCAAACTAAAACTGCAGTGAAATATCATGACACATCTGCCAGAATGATCGAAATTTTTTTAAAGGATAATACTAACTATCAGAAAGGATATGAAGCACCCAGAACTCACATACTGCTGTTTGGCATAACCTCTTTGGAAAATTGATTGGCAATAGCTATTAAAGTTAAATATACAAACCCCTGTGATCCAGCAATTCTACTTCTAGGTAGCTACCCTGAAGAAATGAGTATGTATTTATTCTGTAAGGCACAGATGAGAATTGTTATAGCAGTGTGCTATTCATAGCCCCTAACTAGAAACAACCCAAATGACTACCAACAGGAGAATGGAGAAATTATGACATATTTATACAATGAATGTTTTACAGCAATAATAAAGAATACACTACTAGTATATGCAACAAGGAAAATTTCACAGAAATGATGTTAAACTTAAAAAGTTGGCATAAAAAAAAGTACATTTTGTATTCCTTTGTTTTATTAAGTTCAAAGAAAGGCAAAACTAACCTATAATGATAGAATTTTTTTTAAAGCCATCATTCTTAGCAAACTATCACAAGAACAGAAAACCAAACACCGCATGTTCTCACTCATAGGTGGGAACTGAACAATGAGATCACTTGGACTCGGGAAGGGGAACATCACACACCGGGGCCTATCATGGGGAGGGGGGAGGGGGGAGGGATTGCATTGGGAGTTATACCTGATGTAAATGACGAGTTGATGGGTGCTGACGAGTTGATGGGTACAGCACACCAACATGGCACAAGTATACATATGTAACAAATCTGTACGTTATGCACATGTACCCTAGAACTTAAAGTATAATAATAATAATAATAAATTAATTAATTAAAAAAAAAAGGAGCTCCAAAAGGTTCTAATGGGCATCTGGGTTTGAGAACCACTTATATACAGAGGAGGTAACTGAGAAGTTACCCAGAAGGTGAGGTAATTTGGCCAAGGTCTCTTGATTCCTAGCTGCTGCTGCTGCCATTAGGGAAAAAAGATTCAAACCAGCACTTCGTTATATGTACTACACAATGGAATCCCAAATCTTAAACTGTATATATTTTCCCTAATAAGCCCAGTCTATGTAAATTCCATGGGCTGTCTGAGAGATCTCTTTCACCTAAGAGTGAGTGAACATTTCTGTCTCTTTTCCCATGAAAACTTTCTTTGATAATTTCTACTATTTAAAAATGACAAGTGGTAAGAGTATCTATAAATATATATGAAAGAAGTGATATATATTTCTCTCAGGTGTCTTTTTATATCTCTACTTGACATTAGTTAAACCAATGTTCTGATATCCTCAGTGTTAATCTTCTGATTTTTGGTGGTTTTCACTTTCTGTTTATTTAAAAAAGCATTTAGAAAGATTCTGAAAATACTTGGGAAAAGAAGAGTTTCTCTCTCCATCAGGAGATTGAGAAACTGGTCCACTGAAAAATGCTTATTATGTTCTTTCAGTGCCTTAATTCTACTTGACAAGATAATGAAGGCAGAGAAATGCTCACGTTTTCTGCTTTTGGGGTGAGCAATGTGGAATGCATTCAGATCAACAAAATTCAAGAGAATCTCCGATGTAAACAAAAGAGATGCATTAGCACTTTGCACATCTAGTTAATAGCAATCATGACAAATAGCCCAACAAAGAAAAATCAATTGACACATTTATATGTGAAAATAATTTGAATATTCACAATTGAAATGCACAAATGTGGGTATTGATAATCCCTCAAAAACCACAAGGAAAGGTAGAAAAGTTAAAAAAAAAAAAAGCTAGTAAGAAGAGTGACTAAAAATAATCAGCTTTATTTCAACAAGTTACATTGGTGGAGAAAACCTCTCACATTTGTTTTTTTTGCTTTCTAAAATCTTTAATCCCTCCTCAACTATTTGTTTTTTCTTTTGGCTATTCCAGAGAGCTGTCACCTATACAGAATGTCCTATGGCCTAGAAATATGTTTCCTTATTGGTTTATCTGAATCCCAACTCATTTTCTATTGGTAGAAGCACTGTTTCTTCACCTATAGCTTTTCTTCATCTTCAAATTTATCAGTGATACTAAACAATAGCTATCCTATGCCATTTTCTTTATATTTACTATTTCCTCACACTTCTCAACCAGGCTGATAAATCACATCTGCTGGTGAATTTCTTTCCATCAGTATACCACCATAATTCACAGCCAATGCCAGGTGCACTGTGCTCCATCCACCACCATTATTGGAGTCCTTATTGCCCACTGGACAGCAAGTGATACAGCTCCAAAGCTCCATCTTATCACCTGCGCTCTAGCACCACTCCTGGTCATGTCTCAGACCAGCTTCTCAGGATTCAGAAATCAACTCATGTATAAGGGAGAGGCGGGGCCAGAATTGGGCAAAGGGATATGCCAAATTGTGATATACGATGACAATCCCCAGGGGAGCTGGAGCACATACGTTCATCAGAGGGGTATCACATTGGTCCTCTATACTCCACCACCATCAGTCACTGTATCTGCCATCAGTCATTGGATGTGCGCTGCTAGGAAGGCCTTTGCCCTTGAAAAACGGGGCTGTGCAGCTGAGGCAAACTCAGAAGGTGCTGACACCTGAGGCATTAAGTTCTTTCTGGAAGAGGGATTGATTGTTTCTACCACAGAGATCCATGAGGACAAATGCAGATTATGTCAGGTCTGAAAAGAATTCTAATCCTCCAAAATAACCCTAGATTGCACTTGAAAGACTATAGGCTTCTTTCAGGCCTGATCTTAATTTGCAGCCCAGAGTGTGGGCCAAAATTTTCCCATTTGCTTTGGAAAATACTGCAAAATCTCGCTGACCTAAATACTTCGTGCACTGTAAGGTCGCTAAGAGAGTTTTAAAAAATGTATTTTGGAAAGGGATTTCTAGTTTAGTTTGTGAAAAAGATTACACATAAAAAAGGTTTTGTGGGGAAATGATATAACTGTAACTAAAATTGGTTTAATAGCATCTTATGTAGGTGTGTTTGACCTTAGGCTCTGCTTTAGATATTACTTTCTGACTTTATGAGATTCAGGGAGATTCTAGGGGTCTGGGGACCATTTTCAAAAAATCTCCTTAGTCTTTTCCTATTTTGCTGGATTCGGACCAGAATTCCATAATTCTGTAGTTTAAATTCCATCCTGGGCACTGAAAACTTTAGCCACTATAATTAAATCTAGGAGACATTTAAAAATTTCTTATTTGGAAGCATTAATCTTTTTCCCTCTTGAGAGTTTTCTTTCCTATTCTTACCATAAAACCGAGCACCATCTTACCACTAAGCTTTCCCTGCTTGAAACAGCTACCATTAACCAGCAGAGCGCCCTAAAGAAGAAAAAGGTCTATTGAGCAGGGATGATGTTATCCAAAGACACCAGAGCTTTGCTGTGAACTAATTTTAAACCAATTTTCTGTGCATTAGATTTCACAAGGTCACACTATACATTTCTGCTATCAGGCCAATAAAAGTACTTTCAATAACAGTTTCAACAACAGGAATGTGAAACCATTGTTTTTAATTGCCTTACCAAATGTCAAACCAACTTTCTTTGTTTCTCTGGTAGGCAATAATTTTATCAAATATATTTCTTGAAATAAAAACAAAAAAGTTTGGTATTATAAATTTAGAACATATTTATTAATATTCCCAGCATATGGTTGGATCCTACTAATAATGTAAAAATGGAATATCAACTTTATTGTAAGTGCTTACATTTTATTTCAGAAAGATATGGAGGGTTCCTTAGGGTGTATGCCTTGCAGTGAAAACCAATGTTCTCATTTAGTATTAAAGGTATTCTTGGAATGCTTCCCTTTGTTCAATTAACTTGATTGGGATCAATTCAGATGCAATGTTTTCTCTTATTAAATTCACACTACCTCAAAATTTCTTCAAACAAAGCAAGGTTAACTTGATGTCCTCAGTTCTTCAAAGTAATTAACAATACTCCAATTTTTCTCACTTTCTCATTGCTTCTCCCAATTTCTTGTCTGCTCAAGTGGGGTGTCAGCTCCTCCAGAGGAAAAAACATCAAGCATCATTGTTTTTTATTGCCTTGGGTGTCTCTCATGAGTCCGCTGGGTAAAACAGTCCCTATGGCCTGGAAGAATGGGACAACTGAAAGTAATTTTACAATTTGGTGGGGTTGAAGCTGTGTCACATCTCAGCCTGATGGGCCTGTTTAATTAGTTCCAGTGAGAAGGCAGGAGAAGGATGAAGTGTCATAAAAATAGAAGTCAGTCAGCAAATGCAATTCATGTCAGCACGTTATTCTGCTGCCTCCTCCCTCCACTGTCACCATTCAGCCACCTCTTTGACACTGACAGTCACAATCTGGCAGATGTCACTTCCCACCTCTGCCCTCCAGCCAAAGGACTTAAGTTGATAAAATTGTTGGTAAGGAGACAATGAAGAAAAGGCCCTTTATAGCATCACTAGTCCTAAGTCTCACAGCTCTGTAGGAATCATCTTAATAGTAGGAAACGATATCACAGACTTCTTGAAGTTGTTGGGGGCCTCAGAGTTCTCTAAAATCCTGCTATTAAAAGTAATGGTTGGATAGAAATGCAGATTCTCAGGGAGCCTCTCTAACTACTGTCCAAGAATCTGTGATTTAACAAGATCCTTAAGACATTCGCATACACAGAAAAATTTGAAAGCCACGCCTTTCATTAAATGTACCAGAAAACTGAGCCAGAGATCTAAAGTAGGTATCCAATAAATAGATCTCAAGTTAGGTATCTAAATAAAATGTATTAGTAAAAATTTACTGATCAATTAATTCATTGGTCCTGAAGAAACAGTAACACAAAATATATAACAAACATTATTAAGAGCAGGGTTTTAGTTACTAACAAAATACCAATAATTGAATGATAAGTTAAATTACATGACAATGCAGTGGAGTATAATTCCACAGTTCATAAATATTTCTAAGCTCCATCATAAGAACTACTTAGTAAATACTTGCATTAAATGAAATAAAAATATTACTTTTGTTTATGTACTGGTTGTTTTGTTTTGTTTCTGGCCAGGGTTAGGTCATACAACCTCTAAAAAGCACACCAAAGTCTTGGTCACTAGGCAAGATTTCTAGGATTTCTTAGATTTCTAAAGTTGTTACTTCTCTCATCCTTGAAATTTCTGACTGGCCTGTTATTCCCTCTCCAGCCTATTTTTATTTTATTTTATTACTTGTTAATAAAAGGCAATACATGGGGCATACAGGAGAGTATTTCAAAGCATAGAAATTATCCACAATTAAAGGAGAGTGATGTCACCAAGATGGCAGAGTAGAAGATAACCTAATAACATTCCCCCACAACAAGAATTCCGCACCTGTCCACATTCTGTCAGCAAGAGCCTAAGGATTCAGGTAAGAGTTTGTGAAACCCCGGTGGAGTCCAAGATCTTGGAGAGTCACTTTGAGAATGAAAACCAACACCCAGGTGGCTAATCTGCCAAGCTTGCTCCTGGTTCAAGCCTGGAAATGGCTCAGTCCTCCAAGGAGCTTGGCTGCAGCCCCATTTGGCCTTGAGCCTGCAAATAAAACCATCTTCCAAGGGGTCCATAGGAATTGCACACACTAGTGCTTGGCAGAAAGGTTCATCTACTCACTGATAGCAGTCACAGCAGTGAACCTGAAAGTTGTCCTGTGGCTCTGCTCCAGTACCCTCCAGCTGAGGTCCTAGCTCAGAGTCGCTCACACAAGGACCCAGAGGAATATTCACCCACGTCTCACAGCCCAGGAATCTGAGCCTCCCAGATGGTCTCATCAATCTCCCTCCCACAGATCCTGAGGGAACTTAGTCTCAGCTCCAGCTCCTCCTACTGCAGTCAGAGAACTATCCCATATGTGCAGGGACTTGTTGGGAGGTGTGTGCCACTCTGATCCAATGAGACCCAACTCTCCAGCCTTTCTCTCTCTCTTTGGAGACAGAGTCTCACTCTGTTACCCAGGCTGGAGTGTAGTGGCACAATCTCAGCTCACTGCAACCTCTGTCACCCATGCTCAAGCGATTCTCTTCCCTCAGCTTCCTGAGTAGCTGGTACTACAGGTGTGTGCCTGGCTAATTTTTTTATATAGTAGAGATGAGATTTCATCATGTTTCCCAGGGTGGTGTCGAACTCCTGAGCTCAGGTAATCCACCTGCCTTGACCTCCCAAAATGTTGGGATTACAGGCGTGAGGCACCACACCCAGCTTCTCCAGCCTCTTTCTTACAGCAAATCTCAGATTCTAGTCTCAGTTCCAGGCTCCTTCTGCTACAGTTGGAGTACTAGCCTGTCCATGTATGGGTATGCTGGGAGATGTATACCCATCTGAGATAACATGATAAACATGCCAACCTTAATTCCACAGCAAATCCTAAGAAGACCCCATCTCAGCTCTGGCCCCTCCTGTTGCATTTGAGGAACTACTTGGCTTTTGCAGGGTCCTGCAGGGTGATGCACAGCCACCTGAGCCAGTGAGATGGGCCTACCACCTTTGTTCCTAGCAGTAAAACCTGAGGGGGTCCAGTCTCAACTCCAGGCCCTCTCAGTGCAGTGGGAGACCTATCCTGTATGTGCAGAGACCTGCTGGGAGGCACATCCATCTGGGGCACTGGGACAGTCTTCTGAACTCAGATCCCAGTGTTGCCATATAAACCTCAAAGCCCTCATGAGACTTGCAGCCAGCCTGGACTTAGAGCATTCTCTGTTGCTGAGGCAGCTGCAGTGGGCACAGACTCAGGGAACACGTCAGTCAGTCTGCTTAGAATCTCTGGAAGGTCCTCTGGAAAAGGACAAGCACAAGCAAAGCCAGACTGTGAAGACTTAAATAAGTACTTAATCTCTCAATGTGCAGACACTGTTGCATGTTCATAAGCATCAAGAAGATTCAGGGAAATATGCCCTTACCAAATGGGCAAAATAAGGTGTTAGAGAATGAACCTAAAGTGATAAAGATGTATGATCTCTTATAGAAAGAATTCAAAACATCTGTTTTAAGAAAGCTCAACGAACTACAATAAAACACAAATTCATAAATTTATTGAAAAAAATTTAAGAGATTGATATAATTTTTTTAAATTAAGCAGAAATCCTGGAACTGAACAGTATAGTAAATAAAATGAAAAATTCGACAGATAGCATCAACAGCATTATTGATCAAACAGAAGAAAGAATCAGTAGGCTTGAAGACAGACTGTTTAAAAATAGAGAAGACAAAAAAAGAATTAAAAAGAAGGAAGCCTTATGAGATCCATGAGAAAACATCAAAAGAGCAAATCATTCAGTTATTGGAGTTAAAGAAGAAACTGAGAAAGACAAAAGAGTAGAATGCTTATTAGAAGAAATAATCACAGAAAACTTTCCAAACCTGGAAAAAGATAGAAATCTAGATACAGGGAGGTCAAAAGTCACCAATCAGGTTTAAACCAAATAAGAATACCGTAAGACATATTATGATCAAACTCTCAAAGGCCCAAGCCAAAGAGAAGATTCTGAAAGCAGAGAGAGAAAAGAAACAACTAACATGTAAGGGAGATCCTATACCCCTGGCAGCAGACTTCATAGCAGTAACCTTACAGTCCAGAAGGGAGTGAGACAATATATTCAGACTGCTGAAGGAAAAATAAAAGCTATTAATAAAAATAAAACACTATACCAAGCAAAGCTGTCCATCAAAAACTAAGGAACAATAAAGACTTTCCCAGACAAACGAAAGGTGAGGGAATTAATTGCTACCAGATCTGTTCTACAAAAAATGCTAAAGGGAGTTCTTCAAACCAAAAGAAAAGAATGCTAACATGATTGTTACACTAATATTGTAATCATGGTGTATAAACCACTTATATCTTTACAACAAGACTAAAAGGAAAACTATTAAAAATAATAACTACAACACTTTTTAAAGAGACAGCATAAAAGTGTAAATTGTGATATCAAAAATTTTAAATGTGGAAGGAGAAGATAATTAATTTATACTGATTTTTTTGCTGGTAGTCTTTTTTTTTTCCTTTTTTGTGACAAAAGTTAAATTGGTATCAATTTTAAATAACTTGTTAGAACTATAGCAAGCTTATCCAATTCATGGCCCAGTGACCCAGGACAGGTTTCAATGTGGCCCAACATAAATTTGTAAACTTTCTTAAAACATTATGAGATTTTTTGTGTGATTTTTTTTTTATCCCATCAGCTATCATTAGTGTTAGTGTATTTTATGGGTGGCACAAGACAATTCTTCCTCTTCCAATGTGGCCCAGGGAAACCAAAAGATTGGACACACCTGAACTATAGGATGTTTTTGCTAAGCCTCATAGTAGTCACTAAACCAAAGCATATAATAGATACATTAAAAATAAAAAGTAACAAATTAAAACATACTACCAAAGAAAATCACTTAATCACAAAGGAAAACAGTAAGAAAAGAAGAAAGGAACAGAGGAGTTACAAAACAGCTAGAAAACAAGCAACAAAATAGCAGTAGTTACACATTGTTATTACCTATCAATAATAACATTGAATAGAAATGGACTAAATTTTCCAATTGAAAGACATAGAGAGGCTGAATGAAGTAAAAATCAAAACCAACTATATACCACCTACAAAAACTCACTTCACCTGTAAACACAAACATAAACTCAAAGTGAAGGAATGCAAAAAGATGTTTCATGCAAATAGAAACCAAAAGACTAGCTATACCTATACAAGATGAAATAGACTGTAGGTCAAAAACCAGAAAAAGAGACAAAGAAGACATTATATGATAATAAAGGTGTCAATTCAGCAAGAAGATATAATAGTAAATATATGTGCACCCAACACCAGAGCACCTGAGTATGTAAAGCAAAAATTACTAGCTCTAAAGGAAGAGATAGACTGCATTGCAGTAATATTAGCAGACTTCTACACCCCTACTTTTGGCAATGAAAAGATCATCCAGGCAGGAAATCAAGAAAGAAACATAGAAGTTAAACTATTATGTGGACCAAATGAACCAAATAGACATTTACATATTCGTCCAACTGCTGCAAAATATGCATTCTTCTCGTCAGCACATGGAACATTCTCCAGAATTGGCCATATGTTAGGCCATAAAATAAGTCCCCACACATTCAAAAACGTCAAAATTATATCAAGTATCTTTTCTGGCCACAATAAAACAAAACTAGAAATTAATACCGAGAGAAACTCTAGAAACTGTACAAATATATGAAAATTAAACAACATGCTCCTAAATGACCAGTGGGTCAAAGAAGAAATTTAAAATGATTCGAAATAAATGAAAATAGAAACACAACATATCAGAACCTATGGGGTACAACAACAGAAGTACTAAGGAGGCAGCTTATAGCAATAAACATCTACATCAAAAAAGTAGAAAGACGTCAAATAAACAACCTAATCATGCAACCCAAGGAACTAGAAAAGCAATAACAAACAAAACCCAAAATTAGTAGAAAGAAACAAGTAACAAAGGTCAGAGCAGAAATAAATAAAATTGAGATTAAAAACAAATACAAAAGATCAAAGAAATAAAAAATTTGTTATTTGAAAAGATAAACAAAATTGACAAACCTTTAGCTAGACCAAGTAAGAAAAAAGAGAGAATGAAAAATATAAAATGAAATTAAAAAGAAAATGTTACAACTGATACAACAGAAATACAATAGATCATTAGAGACTATATGCCAACACATCTGACAACTTGTGAGATGTGGTTAAATTTCTGGAAACATACAACCTATCAAGATTGAACACGAGGAAACAGAAAAGTTGAACAAAGCAAAAATGAGTAAAAAGAATAAAGCAGTAATAAAAAGTCCCTCATCAAAGGAATCCCAGGACTTGATGGATTCACTGTTAAATCCTGCCAGACATTTAAAGTAGAACTGAATCAATTCTCCTCAATCTATTTCAAAAAAATTGAAGATAAGGGAATACTTTCCAACTCATTCTCTCAGGCCAGCATTACCCTGATACTGAACTCAGACAAGGGCATTTTTAAAAAAAGAAAACCATAGGCCAAAACCAAATAAGAACATAACAAAAAAGAGAGAAAACTGTAGGCCTAAGACTCAATAAGCATAGATCAACAAATACTCATCAAAAATCCTCAGAAAACACTAGCAAACAGAATTCAACAATACATTAAAAATATCATTCACCATGATCAAGTGAGATTCATGCCAGGGATGCAAGCATGGTTCAACATACACAAATCAATAAATATGATACATCACATCAACAGACTCAGGGACAAAAACACATGATCATTTCAATAGATGCTAAAAATGCATTCAAGAAAACTTAGCATCTTTTCATGATAAAAAACTCTTACTAAATTGGGTATAGAAGAAACATACCTCAATACAATAAAAGCCATATATGACAAACCCACAGCTAATAACATACTAAATGGGGAAAAATTGAAAGCCTTTGCACTGAGATCTGGAACACGACAAGGATGCCCACTTTCACCACTTCTATTCAACATACTACTGGAAGTCCTAACCAGAGCAACTAGGCAAGAGAAAGAAACAGAGAAGATCCGAATTAGAAAGGGAGAAGTCAAATTTGCCTTGTTTACAGTTAACATAATCTTATATTTAGAAAAACGTCATAATTACACCAAAAAGCTCTTAGAACAGATAAACAAATTCAGAAAAGCTGCAGGATACAAAATCAACATACAAAAATCAGTAGCATTTCTATATGCTAACAGTAATCAATCTGAAAACCAAATAAAAAAGCAATCTCATCTGCAATAGCTACCAAAAATAAAATAAAATATCTAGAAATAAATTTAACCATAGAAATGAAAGATCTTTACAAAGAAAACTTTAAAGCATTGATAAAAGAAATTGAAGAGGACACACACACACACAAAAAGATCAGAAGAATTAATATTGTTAAATTGTTAAAATGTCTATGCTATACAAAGTGATTTACAGATTCAATGCAATTCCTATAAAGTGTTATGAAATTATTTACAGAAATAGAAAAACAATCCTAAAATTCATATGAAACAACAAAGGACCCCAAGTAGCTAAAGCAATTCTGAGCAAAAAGAACAAAGCTGGCGGCATCACACTTCCTGACTTAAAAACATACTATGAGACTATAGTAACCAAAACAGCATGGTACTGGCTTAAAAATAGTCACGTAGACAAATAAAACTGAATACAGAGCCTACAAATAAATCCACATATTTACACTCAACTTATTTTCAACAAAGGCACTAATAGGAAAGGATGGTCTCTTTAATAAATGGTGCTGAAAAATCTGTATCTCCATATACAAATGAATGAAACTAAATCCCTATCGTTCACCATATACAACAATCAACACAAAATGGATTAAAAACTTGCATGTAAGAACTGAAACTATGAAACTACTAAAGGAAAACATTGGGAAAACACTACAGGACACTCGTCTGGGCAAGGATCTTTTGGGTAAGACCTCAAAAGCATAGGCAACAAAAGCAGAAATGGACAAATGGGATGGCAAACCAAAAAACATCCATATAACAAAGACAGCAATTAACAAAGTGGAGAGACAAACTACAGAATGGGATTAAATACATGCAAACTACCCATCTGACAAGGTATTCATAACCAGAATATAATAAACCCAAACAACTCAAAGCCAAAAAACAAAAAGTCCCATTTATAAATGGGCAAAAAGACCTGAATAAATATTTCTCAAAAGAAGACATACAAATGGCAAATATGTGTATAAAAAACTCTTTTCAAGTGTTGGTATTCAGACCATCTCAACAGAGATTCACAGACCCTTAAAGTATTTACTAATTTCAATAGTTAAAATAAAATCTTATTGTTTAAATAAAAAATTCAAATTTTATATTGTATATTTTCTTCTGTGAATAATTCATTTTTTTCCAATGCTCATTTATCTAAAGTTCATAGTGTTTTTCTCATTAATTTGTATGTGATATTTATAGTTATAGATATTGTCTTTATTTAAATTATATTGCAATTGTTTTTGTTTTTAAAATTGTGCACATTTTAATATACAGAGATTTTTAAAGAAAATTTTTATGTAAACAAATTTATTTTTTGCTTACTGAATATTTTCTTTACTTCTAGGCTTAAAAAATACTCTCTCACCCAGAGATACAATATTTATTTCTATTATTGTCTACTTATTTTCTGTCTTGACTTTTATATTCAACTGTTTAGCCTATCTGGAATTGGTTTTGATGTATAATACAAGGATGTTAAGGATTTTTTCCAAGGTATGATATAATTGTTTTAATGCAATTTAATAAATCTTTTTATTTTCTACTTAATGATTATGCCACACACATATCTATGCATGCGCGCACCTCCCCCCCCACACACGTACATATAATTTTACATATTCTATGGCCTGGTTCTGAGCTAACTATTCTTGAGTGTAAAACACACTCTTACGATTATTGTAGCTCTGTGGCATGTTCACATATATGATTGGCAACTCTTATCTCATTTTTTTCAAACTTTTCCTACATATTTTCATCGTATATGTTTTGACTTTTAACTTTTGAATTCTAATATTCTCTTATAATGAGAGAATTTTATCAATATTGTACTGATTTTTTGGAAATTACTGAAGCTCCTCTGGCCTAGTACAAGGTCAGTTTTTGCAAATGTTCAGAGTGGACTTGAAAAATAAAAAGGTGTATTCTTTGATTAGAAGGTGCAGGGTTCTATATATATTCATTAAATAGGATTGTTGTTTCATTGTTAAGATCTTTTATATCCTTCTTAATTTTGTATTTGATTCGTGAATTTTTGAAAGCTCTGTTAAATCACCCACAATAATTGTGAACTTCGTCAAATTTGCTTATCGCTGTCTTAGTTTTTGCTTTAGTCTCAGCTAACTGCAACCTCCACCTCCTAGGTTCATGCAATTTTCTTTGCTGTGTCTCAAGCAGCTGGGATCACAGGCATGTGCCACCATGCCTGGATAATTTTTGTATTCTTTTTTTTTTTTTTTTGGGAGAGACAAGATTTTGTCATGTTGGTCAGGCTGGTCTCAGACTCCTGGTCTCAAGTGATCCGCCTGCCTCAGCTTCCCACTGTGCTGGGTTTACAGGCATGAGCCACCATGCCCAGTCTAGTGTCTTTTTTTTAAAAAAATTTTCACATCTCCCACTTCCTTCTTCTGCTGATTTAGAAGCTGTGTATTGTATTTCTACTCTTTCGTTGACTACTCTTAAATTTTTAAAATATATATGTAAATGTTTCTAACAGTCTACTTTTATTTTTCTCTCAAATTATTGCAATTTACCTATTCAGCTACTCTACTTGCAATCTTAATGTTATCTAGCGTTTTATTTTTATTTTAATGCAAAAATTATTATTGTTAAAGTCAACTATATTTAATGACTCTTTTTTATTAATCATTGTCTGAGCTTACAATTGTTTCCTGGATTACATGCTTCCACTCTTGATTTAGTGTTCTTAATACTTTTATAATTTAGTAAAGGTTTAGAGGGAGCAAATTCTCTTTTTCCGAGTTTTTCTGACTTTCTTCTTTTAGTTTTACCCACTTTTGTACAACGGTTTAGCCACCTATTATTTTAATTTGGCAGATATGTTCCTTTGGCACCTTAAAGATATTGCCCTATTATGTTCTAACATTCTTGTGTTGCTGAGGAAAAGCTTGTTGCCAGTTTCAAAGTGTTTCCACCCTATTTAATTTGTGTTTTCTCCTTCTCATTGCCAATACTTTTATTTTTTCTTTGATGCTCTGCAGTTTCATCATGATGTATCTTGGTTTGAATTTATTTATTCTGTTTAATACTCATAATGTACTTATGTTATAAAAATCATATATTTCTTCAGTTCAGTTATTATTTTTTCAAATATTATTTTTCTTCAATTCCCTTCTTATGGCAGTTCTGATAGACATATAATAGAGCAGCAATACCTATTCTCTTTGTCGCAACTGATTTTTCCATGTATCTTATCTTTTTGTCACTCTGAGCAAACTCTTCGATACCGTCTTTCAAATTGCCAGTTCTCTTTTTTACTAAGACCAATCCAGAGTATATTCTCTTTTTAGAGTTTTTAATTTCAATGGCTTGTTTTCATTCTCGCAACTTTTTTTCCTTCTACATATTTCTTTATTAATCATTATGGCAATAGTTTTAGGAGGACAGGCGGTATTTAGTTACATAGAGAAGTTCATTAGTGGTGATTTCTGTGATTTTGGTGCACACATCACCTGAGCAGTGTACACTCTATCCAGTGTGTAGTCTTTTATCCCTCGCCCCTCTTCCACCTTTCCCTCTGAGTCCTCAGAGTCTATTATAATCATTCTTACACCTTTGTGTCCTCACAGCTTAGATCACACTTATAAGAGAGAGCATACAGTGTTTGATTTTCCATTCCTGAATTACTTCACTCAGAATAATGGTCTCCAACTTCATCCACGTTGCTACAAATGCCATTATTTTGTTCCTTTTTATGGCTAAGTGGTATTCTATGGTACACATATACCACATTTTCTTTCCTTCCTTCCTTCCTTCCTTCCTTCCTTCCTTCCTTCCTTCCTTCCTTCCTTCCTCCCTCCCTCCCTCCCTCTTTTCTTTTCTCTTCTCTTCTCTTCTCTTCTCTTCTTTTCTTTTCTTTTCTCTTCTTTTCTTTTCTTTTCTTTTCTTTCTTGGAGTCTTGCTCTGTTGCCCAGGCTGGAGTGCAGTGGCACGATCTCGGCTCACTGCAACCTCCCCCTCCCAGGTTCAAGCGATTCTCCTGCCTCAGCCTCCCGAGTAGCTGGGATTACAGGTGCCCAATACAAAAAAATAATTTTTGTATTTTTAGTAGAAACAGGGTTTCACCATCTTGGCCGGGCTGGTCTCAAACTCCTGACCTCGTGATCCACCATTGGCTGATGGGCATTTAGGGTGGTTCCATATTTTTGCAGTTTCGAATTGTGCTGCTATAAACGTGACTGTGCAAGTGTCTTTTTCATATAATGACTTCTTTTCCTCTGGGTAGATATCTAGTAGTGGAATTGTTGAATAGAATGATAGTTCTACTTTTAGTTCCTTAAGGAGTATCCATACTGTTTTCCATAGGGGTTGTACTAGTTTACATTTCCACCAGCAGTGTAAAAGTGTTCCCTTTTCACCACATCATACTGACATGTATTTTTTTTAAATTTTTAAATTATGGCCATTCTTGCAGGAAGAAGGTGGTATCACATTTTGGTTTTGATTTGCGTTTCCCTGATCATTAGTGATGTTGAGAATTTTTTCAAATGTTTGTTGGCTATTTGTACATCTTTTGAGAATTGTGTATTCATGTCCTTAGCCCACTTTTTGATGATACTATTATTATTTTTCTTGCTGGTTTGTTTAAATTCCTTGTAGATTCTGGATATTAGTCCTTTTTCAGATGCATAGTTCGCAAAAATTTTCTTCCACTCTGCAGGTTGTCTGTTTGCTCTGCTGATTATTTCTTTTGCTGTGCAGAAGCTTTTAAGTTTAATTAAGCCTCACTTATTTATCTTTGCTTTTGTTGCATTTGCTTTTGGGTTCTTGGTTATGAACTCTTTGCCTAAGCCAATGTTTGAAAGTTTTTCCAATGTTATTTGCTAGAATTTTTATGTTTTCAAGTCTTAGGTTTAAGTGTTTGATCCATCTTGAGTTGATTTTTGTATACAGTGAGAGATGAGGATCCAGTTTCATTTTTCTATATGTGACTTGTGAATTATCCCAGCACCATTTGTTGAATAGGGTGTCCTTTCCCCACTTTATGTTTTTGTTTGCTTTGTCAAAGATCAGTTGACTATACATATTTGGCTTTATTTCTTGGTTCTCTATTCTGTTCCATTGGTCTACATGCCCATCTTTATACCAGTAACACACTATTTTGGTGACTATGGCTTATAGTATATTAATCGTTTGAAGTTGGGTAATGTGATGCCTCCAGATTTGTCCTTTTTTTTCTTAGTTTTGCTTTGGATATGTGGGCTCTTTTTTAAATTCCATATGAACTTTAGGGTTGCTTTTTCTAGTTCTGTGAAAAATGATGATAGCATTTTGATGAGAATTTCATTGAATTTATAGATTACTTTTGGCAGTATGGTCATTTTCACAATGTTGATTCTACCCATCCATAAGCCTGGGATGTGTTTCCATTTGTTTGTGTCACCTATGATTTCTTTCAGCAGTGTTTTGTAACTTTCCTTGTAGAGATCTTTCACCTCCTTGGTTAGGTATATTCCTAAGTATTTTAATTTTTTGCAGCTGTTGTAAAAGAGGTTGAGTTCTTGATTTGATTCTCAGCTTGGTCGCTGTTGGTGTATAGCAGTGCTACTGATTTGTGATCATGTATTTTGTATCCTGAAACTTTACTGAATTCATTTGTCAAATCTGGGAGCTTTTTCTTGATGAGTTTTTAGAGGTTTCTAAGTATACGATCATATCCTCAGTGAACCGTGACAATTTGACTTCCTCTTTACTGATTTAGATGTCTTTTATTTATTTCTCTTGTCTGATTCCTCTGGCTAGGACTTCCAGTACTATGTTGAATAGAAGTAGTGAAAGTGGGCATCCTTGTCTTGTGCCAGTTCTCAGGGTGAATGCTTTCAACTTTTCCCCATTTAGTATAATGTTGACTGTGGGTTTGTCATAGATGGCCTTTATTGTTTGTCATAGATGGCCTTTATTACCTTGAAGTATATTTGTTCTATGCCAATTTTGCTGAGGGTTTTAATCATAAAGGGATGCTGGATTTTGTCAAATGCTTTTTATGCATCTTTCAAGATGATCATATAATTTTTGTTTTTAATTCTGCTTATGTGGGGCATCACATTTGTTGACCTCCATATATTAAAACGTCTCTGCATCCCTGGTGTGAAACACACTTGATCATGATGTATTATCTTTTTGAAATGCTGCTGGAGTCAGTTACTTAGTATTTTGTTGAGGATTTTTGCATCTATGTTCATCAGGGATATTGGTCTGTAGTTTTCTTTTTTGGTTATGTCCTTTCCCGGTTTTGGAATTATGGTAATACTGGCTTTATAGAATGAATTAGGGAGGATTCCCTATTTCTTTATCTTTTGGAGTCGTTTCAGTAGGATTTGTACCAACTCTCCTTTGAATGTCTTTCTTTTCCTAGCATTTTGGACTATTTTGAAAATTTAGTCCTGCATCTTCTTGGACCAATTTCCTATAGTCATCTGTTTCCTTTTTTAAGGTCAACGTCAAGGCCCAAGGCCAGAAACAGATGGCCATCTGCCAAGAACAGAATTAGTCTATAAGGTAGGGCAGCAGTTGTAGATGGAGGGCATGTGTGGGTGTGTGTTTGTGTATGTTTTTGCCTGCTAGGGACACCTGCTTATAAGTCTTTAAAGAAAGGAATATTTTCTGATAATTGTTAAGCTCTACTTCCCCTGCCTTACGTTTTGCTGATTATAAAGCATTTGTTCTGAATTTTAATTATTTGAGAGGGGGGAGCTATAGAAATCTAATATAAATATACCACTATGTTCATATTTAATCCATTAAAAGTGTTTTTTCATATGTAAGCTTTAAAGCTTAATATGATGAACACAGAAAGTTGTAAAACCATAACTTGGTTTTATTTGGCTGTGTGTTTATTCAGCAGTGGGAACTTTCAAATGTTTATAGATACCAGTATGTTATATGCTTGAACCTAATTAACTCTGTTCATTTTAATTTATTTATATTTGCTCTATTTGCAATAAATGTCACTTGGCCTACTATTCACCAAGAAAAAAATAGATTAAAATGTAAATACTTTCTTCTGAGATTTGACAAAAGAAAACATTACAAAGTAGAATAATTTCTGAACTAATTTTGAGATGACAAGTAATATCTACTTATGAGATATATGCATGTATATATATATCATATATATGTCATACATACATACATATTTTCTTTCAAAATAAGACCATAAAATTTAAACCGTATCAAAGTTTCAAGTTCAACAAAATTTCTGGTGGTACAATAACAACAAACACCAAACAAAACAATGTAAAATCTCATCAGACAAGAAAGGACATAGCCAAGTTGTCTTGAAATAAAATGTATACTACATAGGTCATCTCTTTTGGAGCCCCAAAATCAATTTTCCACAAGATAAAATAGTTTCAATCAATTGTCTTTAATTAAACTAGTTTACTACAGCACACCATTACCCATATTAAAGAACTACACATAGTATTTATAGTTAGTAAGAACTTTAAAAATAGATGCCAAATGTTAACTTTACATTTCCACATTAAAACAAAAACTTCAAGATCTAGTAGATTAAAGTGAGTTATAACAAGAAGGAACTTCTGAAAGATTAGTCATTCTTCAGTGATTACACTGTGCAACACTTCAAGGGTCGACAGAAGACACCAAAAGAGATTCACAACAACCCTCTGACTGAAGTCTGTCCTTGTAGTTTGTCATAAATCATTCAATTAAAACAAAAAATCTTAAATTATTATAATGTAATCTGAACCTCTGACTTTGTTTATGCTATTAACCCAAAGAAAATAATGCTGTCCTATGAAAATCGGTGAAGCAGAAAGCAATAAATATAGTATCATATTGGAAACTTTGGGTGGAAAGGTCTTTCATAGTTAATCACAGAAAATTCTTAGTTCAGAAATTCATTCTCCCTGAATAAAAGGAATCCACTTTAAAATATATTTTAAGTACATCTTTCATTCTCATAGACCAGAAACTATGTGTGGCCATAGCCATTTCTCTAAGGTTCTGCAATGTTTTTTCAACATTCTTTCTGAAGATTTAAATGGATTTAATTTTTACTGGAATTAAATTTTAATGAAACTATCCTTCATTTCAAAATATCAGTGATTGGAATATTTACCATAACACAAGGTTTCTGTTACTTATCAAACTTTTGATTACAACAGGATTTGATAGGAGCACCTTCTTCAAGTCATCTCTTTCATCTTTAAATATCAATTTTCTTCATTTCAGCTGTTATTCTTGTATCTTATCCAGTCCTTTGTCATTACTAATCCTAAGCTTAATCCAAAAGTGAAGTAACAGGTAGGTTCTGCAGGTTTGGAAGAGCATGCCAGTTATGAGTTTCTTCAGAGGACATTACTTTGCTTTATTGAGTTCAGGACCTGGATATATGTTAAATGACATTTATTACAAACTCTCACTGCCTCTGCAATATCTCCTACAGGTTGCAGACAGCACCTGGCTAAACCAGTCCAACTCCAAGGAATTTATTATTTTTCATAACAGACTTTTTTTTTTAAAATTTCTGGGGAGTGTGGGGGACAGAGTGAGACTCAGGGTGGAGTGCAGTGGTGTCATCTCAGCTCAATGCAACCTCTGCCTCCTGGGTTCGAACCATTCTTGTGCCTCAGCCTTCCAAGGAGCTGGGATTACAGACATGCACCACCAAGCCCGGCTAATTTTTGTATTTTTTAGTAGAGACAAGGTTTTGTCATGTTGGCCAGGCTGGTCTCAAATTCCTGGCCTCATGTGGTCCGCCTGCCTTGACCTCCCAAAGTGCTGGGATTATAGTTGTTAGCCACCATGCCCAGTCCATTTTGTTTTAAATAGTACTAAAGTATATTATTAATGATCTTAACTCTATAAACCTAGATCTGCCTTCATGTAATGTCCACTAATTAAGACTCCTGGATTTACATACAGTTCATTCTGTCTTCTCCAAGACAGTTCTTAAATCTTCTTCTTGTGCTTTTGCTCCTTAATATAAAATTTACTTTCTCAGGAAGTGATGTCGAGTTGTTTCATTTTGAATTTACAGTTGAATAAGCTCTTTGGGCCTTTTTATCTGATGTGTTATCACACTATTGTCCTTAATTTAATATTTATCTTTTTGGATTTATATGACAAAAATGTATTTGTTTTATCTTGTAATACATTTAATTATCAAAAATAAGGTCCTAAAAATACTTAAATACTCAGAATTCTAGCAATGTAAGCATGTCAAATCAATTACTTAAATTTTTTCCTTAAGTCTTTCCCATATACTTAGCAGTAATCATACCGCAGATACCATTTTAAATTTTTTCATTTCACATTATGTCATAAACATGTTTCCACATTTTTACAGGGATCCTCAAATTTTCATCTTTTTAAAATCTTCTGCAAAATTTTCCATCAAGTTGATGTGCCAGTTTCATTAAGCTTTTTTTTTTTTTGGTTACTTTCTTATTACATTTTGTGATTTTAAATAACCTTACTTATTGCCTTAGAATAAACTCTCAGAAATATAAAGTTAGGGAAGCCCTTTATGAATCCACAGTACCATTGCCAAGTTGCTTCCAAAATGAAAGGAGATGCTATCCTCTAAGCATTTAAGAGCATCAAGGGCTATCCTCTAAACATTTAAGAGCATGTTTTTTTCTCTCAGATCGAGGCTTGGACATTATAAATATTGGGTTTAACTTCTTAATGTTATAAAATGAAGAGCAGTTAGGATCCTTTCCCACTTTGTGCCATGTTTCCTAGCAATGCTATGTAAGCATCTGTTATAGTCTGGCCTGCAATTACCTTTCCCAGATACTTTCCTCCTACTTTCCTCTCTTCCTCTAAACCAAGTTAATAACTTCCGCTTCTCTGTTCCAATAACCGCTTATACATGTGCATGTATAAGGTATACAACTCATCACATTGTTTCATAATTGTCTACACATTTGTCTCTCACCTAGACTGTGGAGTTTTCAAGGGAAGGATGAAGTCTTCGTTTATCTACTACTGGTACCTACAAGTGTGCCTAACATAAAGAATAAGGGTCTTATGAACATATCCATTCAATCTTGTCTACAGTGGTATTACCATCATAATGGTAACTTGTTATTGGTTTAAGATACATTCCATCAATTAGTATTAAGGTTGAAAATCATCTACTGTGTGATTGTTTATGCTCTTTGCCCATTTATATGTTGGTATAGGCCTTTATATTACTCCCATCAACCTGAATGTTCACTGAATTTCTTTTTATTTAACGAATGCTTATATAGCACTTATCTACCATGTATTGCTCTAAGCACTTTAAAAATATTAACTCAATCCTTGCAAAGCCGCTTTGAGATAGGTGCTGTCTTTGGTACAGGGGTATATAGAAACTAAGCAGTTTTTCTGAAGTCGCATCGTTTGTAAATGGTAGAGCCAAGATATAAATCTAGGGACTTCAGAGTCCGTGCTCCTAATTCCTATTTTATGCATTCTTATTTTATATTTTAATATTAGCTTTTCATAATCTCTGTTATAATCAATCAACTCATCTTTTGTGGCTTTTATAGTTATTTTATTGTTTTAATTTTATAGTTTAATATTAGTTGTATTGATTTTTTTTTTTTTTTTTAAGACAGAGTCTTCACTCTGTCACCCAGGCTGGAGTGCAGTGGCACAATCTCGGCTCACTGCGAGCTCCACCTCCTGGGTTTCACGCCGTTCTCCTGCCTCAGCCTCCCAAGTAGCTGGGACTACAGGTGCCTGCCACCACACCTGGCTAATTTTTTGTATTTTTTTTTAGTAGAGACAGAGTTTCACCTTGTTAGCCAGGACAGTCTCGATCTCCTGACCTCGTGATGATCTGCCTGCCTTGGCCTCCCAAAGTGCTGGGATTACAGGTGTGAGCCACCACACCCGACCAGTTGTATTGAAATTTTAAAATAATTTCAGTGTCTAATATGATCCAGACCAGAGCTGGATTATGGTCCTTGGAACCCCACTCCATCAAATAGGTTGGTTATTTTTAATGTTGATTTGCCCAGCCTGGCATCTGACACCTCAAAGTAGGCTCCGAGCATCTTATTTATTGACTCCCCATCTACCCACACGATCCTGATTGTGAAAATTTTACCTTTGTTTCCAGAAAGTAATTCCCTTTCGTTGTTAATACTGAGATTCATTTATCTAATTAGATTGATTCTCCATCACTTTTGCCAGCTTCCACTGCTAGAGATTGTGCTGTTCCTCCATCAAATCAGCCCACTCATCTCAGGCAGTCCACCTGGACACTACTAGGCAGACTGTACCTTTTCCTGATAAACTCCCACTGTTTTGCCCCAGCTATGAGAATTCTGAGTGATAGTAAAAGGTTTCCTTTGAGTCTGAACCCACCTCATCTTTTAGACGTCATGATTTTAAACTTCTTTTTACCCTTACAGACCATGGCATCCCTTAGAGTATTAATGCAATGCCCCTCACTCTCCAAACCACAGTCCACATATGCTCTCAAGCATATACTCTCAGCTTCAGCATCCTCTGCCACTTCTTAGTTTTACACTGGCCACTGCCCCATATAGAGATTCTAGCCTACCTCATTGCATTGAGAGAAGCTGTTGGTGTTTTTCTTTACCATTTGTCCAATTATTTCAAAGCTCATAAAGTGGACAGATTTTGAAAAACATCAGGACTGGCAGGGAAGTGTCATGCTCTTCCTTTAAATCTTAATCTTGGTCTGGTATGGTTGCTCATGTCCGTAATTCAACACTTTGAGAGGCTGAGGCAGGAGGATCAATTGAGGCCAGGAGTTCAAGATCAGCCTGGGCAACACAGTGAGACAGCGTTTCTACAAAAAAATTAAAAGCTGAACTGGGCATAGTGGTGAATGCTTGTAGTCCTACCTACTCAGGAGGATGAGGCAGGAGGATCACTTGAGCCCAGGAAGTTGATGCTGTGGCAAGCCAGGATCACACCACTGCATTCCACCTTGGGCAACAGAATGAGATTTTGTCTCAAACACACACACAAAACAAAAATCTTCATCTTTTTAATTTTGACCCATTAATATACCTTTCAGGGTCCTTCTGAATATAAATTCTTTTCCTCAATATATTGACATGAGCAAATTTATCATATAAAACTTAATAAGGGCCAGGATCTTGCCTGCAATCCCAGTGCTTTTGGAAGGCTGAGGCAGGAGGATCACATGAGGCCATGAGTTCAATATCAGCCTGAGCAACATAGCAAAACCCTGTTTCTAAAATAAATAAATAAATAAATAAATAAATAAATAAATATTAAAAAACTAACCAAGCACAGTGGCATGTACTAGCCAGTTAAGTACTAGCCAGGTACAGTAGCCCTAGCTACTCAAGAGGCTGAGGTGGGAGGATCTCTTGAGCCCAGGAGTTCGAGGCTGCAGTGAGCCACGATTGCACCAATGCACTCCAGCCTGGGCAACAGAGCAAGACTGTTTCTAAAAACAGAAACAAATAAACAAACAAAAACTTGATAAGGTAAATGTTTCTTATATTTTCACATAACTTACTGACTGAAAATTTGTGTTAAATATAGGATTGCTGACATGCGCTTAAGTTCTTCTTTCTTCTTTAAACACTTAGAGGTCCATGGAGCTGCACTGTAATCTAGTCCACATCTCTCTCTCTTGTCCACTATGTCACCATAAGAAACTTTGAGAAATGCCTTCCTGAAATCCAGGTAGATAATTAACACAGATTTGCCTAAAAAAATAATCTGTTTCTGTGTTATGAGAGGAAATGATGTCCCTAGGGGTTTTTAAATATATGTTTTATTTTTATCTAATTGTATTTCTCTTCCATATCCAGAAGTTGCAAAGTTGATGTTGAATATTCCTAAATGGCTATTGATCTTCATTTCCCCAAAAGCCCCTGTAGGTTTCATAAGTAAGACTACTACCAAGGTCCCATATTTTATAGTTTCTCAAAGTTCCTCTGAGTTAGTAAGTTTTCTTGGAAGAGTCATTACTATTTCAGAAAGTAGAATTGACCGTTACTTTATATAACTCATCAGATGTTTATTAATCACTAGATTTGCATGAAAATAGATTTCCAGGAGAGGTGGAGCAAGATAGCCTAATGGAAGCCTACTCGGACCCCACTGCAGGAACATCAAATTAACTAACTACACACAAAAATCACTATCATAAGAACCAAAAATCAGGTGAGCAATTACAGTACCTGGTTTTAACTTCACATTACTGACAGAGACATTGAAGAGGTCAGGAAAGATTATCTTGAAGTGCTGATGCTCCCTCCCCAACCCCCTACCAGTGCTGCACAGAGAGGGAGAGTGCAGCAAATGTGGGGCTTTGTAGTGAACTCAGTGCTGCTCTGTTACAGCAGAAAGCAGAACCAGGGTGAACTTAGCCAACACTCGCCCATGGAGGGAGCATTTGGACCAGCCCTAGACAGAAGGGAGTTTCCTGCTCTAGTAGTTGGAGCTTGGGTTCCAGCAAGACTTGCCACTGGGAGGTGGAGTGCTCTGGAGCCCTAAGTGAACTTGAGGGGCAGTCTAGGCTACAAGGACTATGATGCCTAGGCAATTCCTAGTGTTGGGCCGGGCTCAGAGCCAGTGGATTTGGGGGGCACATGACTTACTGAGACACCAGACGGGGTGGCTAAGGGAGTGCCTGAGCCACTTCTCCCCCACCTCCTGGCAATGGGTAGGTGGCATGAAGAAATCTATGTTCTTGCGAGAGGGAGAAGGCAGCAATGGGGGACTTTACATTGAACTCTGCTGCCCTGTCATAGCAGAGATTCATCACCTAGCAGGATTCATCACCTGATGACTAAAGAGCCCCTGGGCCCTGAATGACCAAAGCAACACCCAGGTAATATGCCATGGGCCTTGGAGTCTGAGATTTGCTGGCTTCAGGTGTGATCCAGCACATTCACAGCTGTGGTGGCTATGGTGAAAGACTCCTTCTGTTTGAGAAAAGCAGAGGGAAAAATAAAGGGGACTCTGTATGGGACCTTAGGCACTAGCTTAGCTACAGTGGGGTAGAGCACCAAGCAGGCCCTTGTGGTTCCCAAGTCTAGATCTAAGCTCTTGGTTAGCATTTATAAACCTGTGGGGCCAGAGGGGGTGCCCACCACCCTGAACAGTGAGTCTCGGGCCTGACAACATTAATCACAAGCTGACTGAAGAGCTCCTGGGCTTTAAGTGAACACTGGTGGTGGCCTGGCAGAACCCCTGTGGGTCAATGATGGTGGTGGTCACATGGAGAGGCTCCTTGGCTTGTGGAAAGCGGAGGGATGAGTGGGAAAGGTGTATCTTGTGTGGTTTGAGTGCCAGCTTAGCCACAGTGGACTAGAACACCGAGTAAATTTCCAAGATTTTTGACATCAATCTCTGGCTCCCAGACAGCATCTCTGGACCCATCCAGGGCCAGGGGGAGGTCCACTGAAGGAAGGGACAAAACTCTGGCTAGCTTTGCCACCTGTTGATTGTATAACCATAGGGACTTGAGTGAACTTAGGGGGTAGCCAGGTAGTGGTTACAGCAGGCCTTAGGCAAGTCCCAGTGATGTGCTGACTTCAGGTCTGACCCAGTACAGCCCCAATGGTGGTGGCCACTGGGGTGTTGTGTTCCACCACCCCTAGTTGTAGGAGGCTCCATATAGAGAGAAAGACTATTTGTTTTGGAGAAAGTAAGGGAAAAGAACAAGTGTCTAAACCTGGTAATACAGAGAATTCTTCTAGATCTTATCCAAGATCACCAAGCAGTTACTCTGTGAATCTTCAAGAACCACAGCATTATTGAATTCGGGGCCTCAATCTTTTCAAATACCTGGAAAGTCTTCCCAAGAAGGGCAGGTACAAACAAGCCCAGACTGCAAATACTACAATAAGTGCCTAACTCTTCAATGCCCAAACACTGACGAACAAGCATCAAGACCATCCAGGAAAACATGACCTCACCATATGAACTAAATAAGGAACCAGGGACCAATCCTGTAGAAATAGAGATATGTAACCTTTTAGATAGAGAATTCAAAAAAGTTGTGTTGAGGAAACTCAAAGAAATCCAAGATAACACACAGAAAGAATTCAGAATTCTATCAGATAAATGTAACAAAGAGATTGAAATAATTACAAAGAATTAAGCAGAAATTCTGAAGCTGAAAAATGCAACTGGCATACTGAAGAACATGTCAGAGTCCTTTAATAGCAGAACTGGTCAAACAGAAGAATGAATTAGTGAGATCGAAGACAGGATCTTTGAAAATACACAGTCAGAGGAGACAAAAGAAAAAAAAATAAAAAAGTATTAAGCACACCTACAAGATCTAGAAAATAACCTTAAAGGGGCAAATCTATGAGTTATTGACCTTAAAGAGGAGGTAGAGAAAGAGATGGGGTAGAAAGTTTATTTAAAAGGATAATATCAGAGAACTTTCTAAACTTAGAGAAATATACCGATATGCAAGTACAAGGAGGTTATAGAACATGAAGCAGATGGAACTCAAAGACTAACTGTAGACATTTAATAATAAAAGTCCCAAAGGTAAAAGATAAATAAAGTATCCTAAAAGCAGCAAGAGGAAAGAAGCAAATTACATACAATGGAGCTCTAATATGTCTGGCAGCAGACTTTTCAGTGGAAGCCTTACAGGCCATGGGAGAGTCGCGTGACATCTTTAAAGTGCTTCAGGAAAGGAATCTTTACCCTAGAATAGTATACAGAGAAAATACCCTTCAAACATGAAGGAGAAATAAAGACCTTCTCAGACAAACAAAAGCTGAGGGATTTCATCAACTCCAGACCTGTTCTACAAGAAATGCTAAACGGTGTACATCAATCTAAAAGAAAAAGATGTTAATGAGCAGTAATAGTTCATAAGGAGGTACAAAACTCACTGGTAATAGTACACAGAAAAGCAAATAATATTGTAACACTGTAAATGTAATGTGTAAAATATTCTTAAGTAGGAAGACTAAACTATGAACCAATCAAAAATAATAACTACAACAACTTTTCAAAATATAGGCAGTACAGTAAGACATAAATAGAAACAACAAAAAGTTAAAAAGGAGGGGGACAAAGTTAAAGTGCAGACTTTTTATTAGTTTTCTATTTGTTTACTTATTTGTTCATTTATGCAACCAGTGTTGTCATTAGCTTAAAATAATGAGTTATAAGATAGCATTTGCAAGTCTCATGGCAACCTAAAAGTGAAAAACACACAACAGATACACAAAATGTAAAAAGCAAAAAAGTAGTTCATACCACCAGAGAAAATCACCTTCACTAAAAGAAAGACAGGGAGGAAGGAAAGAAAGAAGAGAGGACCACAAAACAACCAGAAAACAAATAACAAAATGGCAGGAGTAGGTCCTTACTTATCAATAATAATGTTGAATGTAAATGGACCAAACTTTCCAATCAAAAGACATAGAGTGACTGAATAGATAAAAAAGTAAGACTCAATGTCTTGCCTACAAGAAATAAGCTTCATTTATAAAGACACACATAAGCTGAAAATAAAGGGATGGAAAAAAAATTCCATGCCAATGGAAATCAAAAAATACCAGGAGTAGCTATACTTATTCAGACCAAATAGACTTGAAGATAAAAACCATAAAGAGAGATGAAGCAGGGTATTATATAATGATAAAGGTGTCCATTCAGCAAGAAGATATAACAATTATAATAAACATATATGCACCTAACACTGGAGCACCCAGATATATAAAACAAACATTATTACAGCTAAAGACAAAGATAGATCTCAATACAGTAAGAGCTGGAGACTTCAACACTCCACTTTCAGCACTGCACAGATCTTCCAGACAAAAAATCAATGAGGAAACACTGGAATTAATCTGCACTATAGAACAAATGGACCTAATAGATATTTACAGAACATCACATCCAAAGGCTGCAGTATACACATTCTTCCCCTCAGCACATGGATTATCCTCAACGATAGACCATATATTAGGTCACAAAACAAATCTTAGAATGTTCAAAAAATTGAAATAACATCAAGCATCTTCTCTGACCACAATGGAATAAAACTAGAAATCAAGAGCAAGAGGAATTGTGGAAACTTTGCAAACACATGGAAATTAAACAATATGCTCCTGAATGACCAGTGGGTCAATGAAGAAATTAAGAGGGAAACTGAAAAATTTCTTGAAACAAATTATAGTGAAAACATAACATATCAAAACCTATGGGATACACCAAAAGCAGTACTAAGACAAAAAATTTATAAGTGTCTACATCACTAAATGAGAAAAAATTCAAATAAATAACCTAACAGTGCATCTTAAAGAACTAGAAAAGCAGAAGCAAACCAGATGAAAAAGTTAGCACAAGAAAAGAAATAACGACCAGAGAACTAGATAAGAAAGAGTAAAACAAACCAAACCAAAAAGTTAGTACAAAAAAAAAAGACCAGAGAACTAGAAAAGCAAGAGAAAAGCAAACCAGAAATTTAGTACAAGAAAAGAAATAAAGACAAGAGCAGAAATTAATGAATTTAAAAAAATTTTAAATTAACAAAATTGAGAAACGGCTAGCCAGGCTAACTAAGAAAAAAAGAGAGAGAAGACCAAAATAAATAAAATCAAAGATGAAAAAGAAGACATTACAACTGATACTACAGAAATTCAAAGGATCATTAGTGGCTACTATGAGCAACTATATGAAAAAATTGCTAATCTAGAGGAAATGTATAATTTCCTAAATTCATACAATATAGAAAAATTGAAAATCTAGAGGAAATGTAGAATTTCCTAAACTCATACAATCTACCAAGATTGAACCATGAGGAAATCCAAAACCTAAACAGACCAATAACAAGTAGTGAGATCAAAACTGTAATGAAAAGTCTCCCAGTAAAGAAAATCCCAGGATCCAATAGTTTCCCTGAATTATACCAAACATTTAAAGAATTAATACCAATCCTACTCAAAATATTCTGAAAAACAGAGGAGAAGAGAATACTGCCAAACTCATTCTCTGAGGCCAATATTACCCTGATACCAAAATGAGACAAAAACACATCAAAAAAAGAAAACTACAGGCCAATACGCGAGATGGATATTAATGCAAAAATCCTCAACAAAATACTATCAAACTGAATTCAACAATACATTAAAAAGAGTATTCATCATGACCAAGTGGGATTTATCTCACAGATGCCAAGTATAGTTCAGTCTACATAAACCAATCATTGTGATACATCATATCAACACAATGAAGGATAAAAACCATACGAGCATTTCAATTGATGTTGCAAAAGCATTTGATAAAGTTCAACATCCCTTCACGATAAAAACCCTAACAAACTAGGCATAGAAGGAACATACCTCAACACAATAAAATCCATTTATGACAGACCCACAATTAGTATCTTACTGAATGGGGAAAAACTAAGCCTTTCCTGTTAGATCTGGAACAAGACAAGAATGCCTGCTTTCATCACTATTATTTAATATGGCACTGGAAGTTCTAGCTAGAGCAATCAGATAAGGAAAAGAAATAAAGGACATCCCAGTTGGAAAGGAAGAAGTCAAATTATCCTCATTTTCAGATAATATGATCTTATACATGGAAAAACCTGAAGATTCCACCAGAAACCTATTTGAACTGATAAACAAATTCAGTAAAGCTGCAGGATACAAAATGAACACACAAAAACTAGTGGCACTGCTATATGCAAAGAGCAAACAATCTGAAAAAGAAATCAAAAAGTAATCCCATGTACAATAGCCACAAAATAAAATTAAGAACCTAAAAATTAACCAAAGATGTGAAAGATCTCTATGATAAAAACTATAAAACACTGATGAAAAAAATTGCAGAAGACATACAAAAAATCTAAAGACAGTCCATGCTCATGAATCGGAAGAATCAATATTGTTAAAATGTACATACTACCCAATCTACAGATTTAATGCAATACTTATCAAAATACCAATAACATCCTTCACAGAAATAGAAAAACCAATCCTAAAATTTATACGGAACCACAAAAGACCCAGAATAGTCAAAGCTAGCCTGAGCAAAAAGAACAAAACAGGAGAAATCACATTACCTGACTTCAAATTATACTACACAGCTATAGTAACCAAAACAGCATGGGACTGGCATAAAAACAGACACATAGACCAATGGAACAGAATAGAGAAAGCAGAAATAAATCTATGCATCTACAGTGCACTTATTTTCAACAAAGACGCCAAGAACATACATTGGGGAAAAGACAGTCTCTTCTACAAATGGTACTGGGAAAACTGGATATCCATATGCAGGAGAATGAAACTAGACCCCTATTTCCCACCATATACAAAATCCAAATCAAAATGAAGTAAAGACTTAAATCTAAGACCTCAAACTATGAAACACTGGCTTGGACAAAAAATTCTTGAATAGTACCCCACAACCACAGGCAACCATAGCAAAAATGAACAAATGGGATCACATTAAATTTTAAAAAGCTTCTACACAGTGAAGGAAAAACTAAAGCAAAGAAACAGCTCACAGAATGAGGGAAAATATTGACAAACTTCCCATCTGACAAGATAACCAGAATACATTAGGAGCTTAAATAACTCCATAGGAAAAAATCTAATAATCAGATTTTAAAATGGGCAAAATATTTGAATAGACATTTTTGAAAAGAAGACATACAAATGGCAAGCAGGCATATGAAAAGGTGCTCAACATCATTGATCTCAGTGAAATGCAAATCAAAACTACAAAAAGACTTCATCTCATCCCAGTTAAAATGGCTTTTATCCAAAAGACAGGCAGTAACAAATGGTGGTGAGAACATGGAGAAAAGGAAACCTTTGTACACTGTTGGTAGGAATGTACATGAGTACAACCACTGTGGAGAAGTTTGGAGATTCCTCACAAAACTAAAATAGAGCTACAATATGATCCATCGATCCCACTGCTGAGTATATGCCCAGAAGAAAGGAAATCAGTTTATTGAAGAGATATCCTCCATGCTGTTTGTTGCAGCATTGTTCACAATAGCCAAGATTTGGAAGCAACCTAAATGCCCATCAACAGATGATCAGATAAAACGTGTGATACATATACACAATGAAGTACTATTCAGTCATAAAAAAGAATGAGATCCTGTCATTTGCAACAACATGGAGGGAGCTGCAGGCCATTATGTTAAGTGAAATAAGTTAGACAAAAAGATAAACTTCACATGTTCTCATTTATTTGTGGGTGCTAAAAATGAAAATAATTGGCCCAGCACAGTGGCTCATGCTTGTAATCCCAACACTTTGGGAGGCCAAGACAGGTGGATCACTAGAGGCTAGGAGTTCGAGACCAGCCTGGCAAACATGGTGAAACCTCGCCTCTACTAAAAATACAAAAATCAGCAGGACATGGTGGTACAGGCCTGTAATCCCAGCTAATCGGGAGGCTGAGACACAAGAATCACTTCAACCTGGGAGGCAGAGGTTGCAGTGAGCCGGGATCACGCTACTGCACTCCAGCCTGAGCGACAGAAGTGAAAGTATAATTGAACTCTCAGAGTTAGAGAGTTGAAAGATGGTTACCAGAGACTGGGAAGGGTAGTAGTCAGGTGGAGAACAAGTGGAGATGATTAATGAGTACGAGAGAGAGAGAGAGAGAGAGAGAGAGAGAGAGAGACAATGAATAAAACCTAGTGTTTGATAGCACTACAGGGTGACTGCAGTCAATTATATATATATATAGGTTTTTGTGGGGTTTTTTTGTTTTTTGTTTTTTTTAGACGGAATCTTGCTCTCTCGCCCAGGTTAATGTTCAGGAGTGCTATCTCAGCTCACTGCAACCTCTGTCTCCTGGGTTTAAGTGATTCTCCTGCCTCAGCCTCCAGAGTAGCTGGGATTACAGGTGCCCACCACCACTCCCGGCTAATTTTTGTATTTTTAGTAGAGACTGGGTTTCACCATGTTAGCCAGGCTGGTCTTGAATTCGTGACCTCAAGTGATCTATCTGCCAGCCTCAGCTTCCCAAAGTGCTGGGATTGCAGGCATGAGCCACCGCACCTGGCCATTATTCATTTAAAAATAACTAAAATAATATGATTGGATTGTTTTTAGAGTTTTGTTTGTTTGTTTGTTTTTGAGATGGAGTTTCATTCTTGTTGCCCAGGCTGGAGTGCCATGGCGTGATCTCGGCTCACTGCAACCTCCACCTCCGGGGTTCAAACCATTCCCCTGCCTCAGCCTCCCAAGTAGCTGGGATTACAGGCATCTGCCACCACGCTTGGCTTATTTTTGCATTTTTAGTAGAGACAGTGTTTCACCATGTTGGCCAGTCTGGTCTTAAATTCCTGACCTGAAGTGATCTGCCTGCTTCAGCCTCCCAAAGTGCTGAGATTACAGGCATGAGCCACCACACCTTGCCATTATTCATTTAAAAACAACTAAAAGAGTATGATTGGATTGTTTGCAAAACAAATAATAAATGCTTGAGGGGATGGATACCCCATTTTCCATTACGTGATTATTGCTTATTTCATGACCGTATCAAAGTATCTCATGTACCCCATAAATATACACACCTTCTATGTACCCACAAAAATTAAAAATAATAAAAAGATTTCCAGTAAATATTTAATATAAGTAGTTAGATTTTTTAGTAGTCATTAAGAAATACTAGGAATTATTTTGAGAAAAATGCATTGGAGACTTTTCTTCTTCATAACAAATAATTTTGTTGCTTTCAAAATTAAGCTATTTCAGTTGTTTATAGAGACAGGTCTCTTTCCACTTTATCCCAGGGGATTTCTGTCTTCATGTGAAGGACTCCAGACACTTCTCATCAATTGTTTTTTTGACCTGTTTAAAGTTGATTTTGGGTGAAATTGGAAGCACAAAATTGCAGGCACATTTAACTAATAATTCAGCAACCTAATTACTTACAGAATTTAACTTCTGCCTCAGACATTATTTTGCATTACAAAATAAATTTTCAATGGTTTAGATTTAAGGAAACAGTTTCTCAGCCATGATCTTAAAACTTGGAATAAAAGTCCTAAAGTGACTGCATGTAAAAAATTCCATCCTGTTCAACATTAACCCTAACAACAGGGAAGTACAATAGAAATGAAAACCTTTTACCTCCTCTGTGAAATTCTCAACATTTTCTCATTGCTATGGGGATTTTCTTCGCTGAATGCATACACATGACTTTCAGTTAGTGCTTCCCTATGGCAAGCTCTCATGATATTTTTCTCTGGTGTTCCAAGGCTAAAACTTTTAGTTTAACTCCTCACCATTAAAAACAAAATCGAATACAGATTTCTGTTTTTAAGTTTATATGTTTCTAGAGCAATGTGTAATTTATTAGTTCAGTAATCTCTCATTTCTGTAAGCAAGACTGAAAAGAATGAGCATTTTGTAATTAGGAAATTCAGTAACTAACCTTATTGAATACTAGAAAGCACAAAATGAGAAAGCTTGCACTGTTTTTGGCTCCTTAAATCCAGCATTTTTTCAATGATTCATTGGCAACACCCAGTCAACAACTGTTTTCTGGTATGAAAGGCATCCTTTTACTTTAACATGTTGTCAGGAATAACATGTTCAAAACCTAAACTCTCTGTTTTAATTATCAAATACTATTTTGCTCATGTATTGTGTTGTACAATTTCTGGACCATTTTCCTTCAAAATCTAATCATAAAAATAAACTAGCAACATATATGACTACCTCTGCAGTCACACACATTTGAGTTCAGTTCTATAATGCTTATAAATGGGCAATTAACACTTTTGCATACTCAATTTAAGAGAGCCAGTTTAATGTGATGTTAGTTATTAATCTTTTGTCACAATTCATTTTATTTTAATGCTGGCATCAAGCAAAGACATCAGATGACAACATCTACTGAAAAAGATACTTGTGGCCACTTTAGGAAAGATTTAATAGTTACACACACACACACACACACACACACACATATATCTATAACAGAGTGATGAGTGTAATGAAAAATGTTAAATCCTCACATTGTAGTGATAAGTTAATTTTTCTCTGCTGCAGTACAAATAATGGCATAAAACAAATTTGCCCTTGTCTGTGTGCTAACAGAGTTTCATATTCATACACCCTATACGTGATAATTAGTGACACCTTACACTCTCAAGAATCTTAGAGTATAGAAAACAAGTGGAATAAAAGAGTATTATCTAATGCAATTTGAGTGCACATGTGATAAAATGGTTGCTTTTAGTATAGTATGCATGGAATGAGATCTTCAAAATTTCTTGGTAGCAGGTGCTAGATATATAAATATACATCTAGAACTTTATATTTGGCTTCTTCCTATTTGTTTCCCTTTCTCTGTTACACTTCTTTTTTAAAGACATTGACCTTATTGCTATTCAATAGTAAGTTACCTGAAGTGATTTTCATGTTCTTCAGATTCAAATTACAAATGTATAGCTATTTTGTGCTTCCATAACATTCATCTATCCACCTAGAATATTTCCTTATGAAGGGGGAATTGTTTATTCTAAAATAGATAGCTTTCTTTTGATAAAAACAAGCAATGGGGAAAGGATTCCCTATTTAATAAATGGCACTGGGATAACTAGTTAGCCATATGCAGAAGATTAAAACCAGACCCCTTCCTTACACCATGTACAAAAATCAACTCAAGATGGATTAAAGAGAAATGTAAAACCCAAAACTATAAGAACCCTGGAAGACAACCTAGGCAATATCATTCGGGAAATAGGAACCTGGCAAAGATTTTATAATGAAGACTCCAAAAGCAATTGTAACAAAAGCAAAAATTGACAAATGGAATCCAATTAAACTTAAGAGCTTATGCACAGCAAAATAAAGTATCAACAGTAAGGGAAATGGTGAGTAAATTTAATGTGGTATCTTAAAAAGAGTATTAGGTAACAACCAAGGAAACCTAAATAAGTATGGACTTTAGTTAATCATAATGTATATTAATAAACCACTAATCTGCTTTCTGTCTTTAAAGATTTATGTATTCTGGGTATTTCATGTAAATGCAATTATATAATATGTAACATTTCATGTATAGCTTCTTTAACATAATGTTTTCAAAGTTCATCCAAATTGCAGCATGTGACAGTACTTCATTTCTTTTTATGGCTGAATAATATTCCTTTGTATGGCTGTGCCACATTTTGTTTTTCTATTCATCAATTGATGAATATTTAGGTTGTTTTAATGTTTTGGCTTTTGTGAATATTGTTGCTATAAACATTCATGTAAAAGTAAAAACAAGAAGAAACTATCAACAAAGTAAACAGACAAACTACAAAATGGGAGAAAATATTTGCAAACTATGCATCTAACAAAGGTCTAACAGCCAACATCTTTAAGGAACTTAAACACATTTACAAGAGAAAAACAAAAACTCCATTAAAAAGTGAGTAAAGGACATGAACAATTTTCAAAAGAAGACATACATGTTGCCAACAAGCACATGAAAAAAATCTCATCACTGATCATTAGAGAAATGCAAATCAAAACCACAATGAGATACCATCTCCTACCAGTCAGAATGGTTATTACTAAAAAGTCAAAAAATAACAGATGTTGGTGAGGTTGCAGAGCAAATGGACCACTTATACACTGTTGGTGGGACAGTAAATTAGTTCAAACCTTGTGGAAAGCTGTGGGTGATTTCTCAAAGAGCTAAAAACAGAACTATCATTCAACTCAGCAGTCCCATTACTGGGTATATACCCAAAGGAATAGAAGTCATTCTACCAAAAAGACATTTACACTTCTATGTATTGCTGCACTACTCACAATAGCAAAACCATGGAATCAACCTAAATGCTCATAAATGGTAGACTGGATAAAGAGAAGGTGGTACATATACACCACGGAATACTATGCAGCCATAAAAAGAATGAGATCATGTACTTTGTAGGAACATGGATGGAGCTGGAGGCCATTATCCTTAGCAAACTAATGCAGGAACAGAAAATCAAATATCACATGTTCTCACTTATAAGTGAAAGCTGACTGATGAGAACACATGGACACAAAGAGGGGACAACAGACACTGGGGCCTACTTGAGGGTGGAGAGTGGGAGGAGGAAGAGGAGCTGAAAAAATAACTATTGGTAATATGCTTAGTACCTGGGGTGACAAATAATCTGTACAACAAACCCCCATGGCATGAGTTTACCTATATAACAAACCTGTACAAGTACCCCTGAACCTAAAATAAAAGTTAAAAAGTATAAAATAGATAACTTTTTTTGCTATAAGAATTCCATCTATTTGATTATTTTGTATATAAAATTCATTGCCTAGTACACTATCTTCTGATTATAAGCTCTATGAAGGATACATTTTGTGCAGTATACTTTTGACACATTACTTATGGACTCCTGAGACTCATGATCTGCTCTTAAATAGGATAACTGCATTTTTTTTTGTTTCCCTAGACTAGCTATAAAGGGCATTTTTTATTTTGCAAGGTTCGAGAAATGAAATATGCCAGATAATCAAATAGACATTTCTTCATTTGTTTTATTTTGAAGAATTATAATATTGTTTTCTAATCTGTACCACTATCTTACATGCTCAATGATTAAGAAGACTTACTCCAATGATTTAACGCTGCACAGAAACTTTCAAATAAATTTTACTTAACAAGCTCCAGCCAGCTTGCTAGTGCTCTCAGGGCTCAGAACATGATATCCCAAAGTATGGCACATTGGCATGCTGAGTATTTTGAACCAAAGGAGATTGAAAGGCCTTGGAAGAAAATTTTCTATGATCTTCTTCTGCCCTCCTGTCTCTTTCCCCTTGTTCTCCCCAGAAACAGGCCATAGAAGCCAAAATTACTCTTTCAAAGTCAATAATAGACTTGACTATGACTTGAGTCATAGAAACTAGAACCTCTCTCCCTCAAAGCAAGCCATAAAGTCTAGAAAGGTCTTTCCCCTCTCCCTTTTCCCTTCAAGATATTCATTCCAGAGGGGTGTTGTCCATACCTCAGAGGAAGGAATGCTACACAGACAGGCCAAGGAGAATCTGTACAGAAAGGCCTTGCTATGTTTCTCCCACCAGTCTATAATCATTAGATCATATCCTTTATCCAATCACATTCCTACATGGCTCTCCATTCTTCATCGAACCTACAACAGTTTTCCCTGGGCCTTTAGGTCTTCATTTCTGAGGCTCCTGTATCATGTAAAACTTAGATTAAATAAATTTGCTATGCTTTTTTCTTGTTAACCTGTCTTTTGTTATAGGAGTGTTGACCATGACCCTTACGATGAGTGAGGACAGGGAGCATACCTTTCACCCATGCAGTGCCACAAGGGCAGGGTCTGCTCTAATTGTTTACTACTGTACAACATCTAGAAATAAGTCTGGTACATAAAAGGAGATCAAAGAAGGCTTTTGGTGCACATCCATTAGGGGAACTAGATAGCACAATCCAATGTAGTTATGATCGACTCACTTAGCTCTCCCATCATTAGAGGCTCTTCTAGGACTGATGAGAATGTTCACTGGCCTATAAAAGGCTTGAACCAAGAGTTCCACCTCAGTTTGGAGGCAAACCATGTGTTTTGCTTTTAACCGACTTCTGAAAAGTCTAGTCTTCTCATAATGATATGGTAAGTTAAACTGGAATGCAGCAGAACTTCAATTCTGACAAAACTATTTTTTCTACATTGACCTGTACAAGCATGCCTTATAACTAATCTCAGGAATTAAAAAGATCATCAAAAGCCAAAGTCGATAATAATATTATTCTTTTCATCAAAATGATATTTGTAAATCATTTTTAATGATATAGGAAAATACTTTTATTTCAAATAACATGGGAAAATTAGGATAGCATATAATCACAATTACTTTTTAATTATTAGAAAAATACACCAAGGAAAGACAGTAAAATAACAACTGATTTTCTTTGGATGGTAGGATTATTGGTAAGCATTTTTCTTTTGTATACCTTCCCATATCTCACAATTTTTGAAAACAAGAAATAGGTACTATTTGTGTAAGTAAAAGCCTTCATGCTTAAAATGTTATAAAATCACTCTTAATTTTTCATATATTTCATTTCTAGCTAATTGCTGCAATCACCTCTGTAGTTTAAGATGTACATTTTCATAAATTATTTGAATTAGAACATAATTCTGTTTGAAGAAATGTGTGTCAATGCTGTTATGAAAATAGAAAGAGAGCCTACACTAGAACTTTTCTCCAGAAAAAAAAAATATATACACTTGGAAATGCCAATGTATTTCTTTGAGTTATATCTTTTAAAAATAAATGCATGTGAATATCTCATCTCTGTTCTATGTTTCCCCATATTAACCTCAATTCATTGTGAATATTAACTATAACTTCATGTGGGTTTTTTGGGAAGAATTTAAGAATTACTTTTTAAAATTATTTTTAGAAAAGAAACTACCATTTGTGGTTGCTAAATGTTTCAGTTCCCAGAGTTGGAAATATCAATTAAGTTTTAGAACAAATTCCCTTTGTTTTGGGAAATTCACCAGGATGGAACTTTTAATTACATAAAAGTATCTATCATTGTTCCTGGAGAAAATTGTGAAGTCTCCACAAATTTGAATGTAGTAATATAAATGGCTGCATTTTTAGGCAGACTATAGACCCGCAGAGTTAGAGAACTGTTTTCCGAAAATATGGACACAAACAGAATGTCAGTGGCCTCCATGTTAAGACTGAATTATCCAAAAACTTGGGAAGGACATTTTCACCCACTATGATTGCATTATCTAACCCTCGACTGTCAACCCATGCCTGGCTTCTTCTGCTAAAAGAACAGGTACCTATTTTCAATATCAGTCTAGGTGGGGCAAGAATTGATGGGCCTGGTCCTTGGGACATTTCTGAAATATAGGACCAAAGAATAGGGGTCTTGAAGTGAAGGAACATGGAAATTTCTCCTTGGCTGGAGTAGTGTACTGGTGTCTAGACACATAAGAATCTGCATAGAGCTAGGCTACAACCCCAACACTGTATTCTAATGTCCATGGTAAATCACTGAGGTACCAGAGTTTATCTTCCAAACAGTAAAGCATCATTGTCCCTTACTTTGCTGAGGTTTGGAAAGTTTAAGAGAAAGGGTATGTCTATACTAGGAACAAAACAGTGTGTTGTGAACAGTATCAGTTTTCACTTAGAAATGGCCAAAGGTGACTTGGAGAGTTCTGTAGGGCAGAGTGGTCACCAAGATGGGTTAGAGGGATGTGGTAGCATTCTCTAAGGATTCCCAGAAATACTTGAGAGAAATTCTAGAAAGGAGATGTCAGATTTAAATAGTCTGCGCAAGTGTTAATGGCCAATCATTATGGCTTAAACAGTAAAAGTAATGTAACTCCAAGCTAGATAAGGGTCTGCTGTCTATGCATGTATAATCTAGTATTTATAATACATTAAAAAACAGTTTGGGACTTTCAGTCAATCAGATACCAATTTTGAGTTCTCAGTTTAAGTTGTTAAAATGTGTTTATCAAACGCTTCACCAAAAATATCCTTCACATTGTGTTTTCAACTCCACCTAATTTCTGATGTTTTTTCTCTTGACCTAAGAAATTATCACTCCATTCTTGTAAGTCTCATTGTTACTTCTTTTTTAAAATTTTTTTAAATTACTATACTTTACGTTCTCAGGTATACGTGCAGAATGTGCAGGTTTGTTACATAGGTATACATGAGCCTTGGTGGTTTGCTGCATCCATCAACCTGTCATCTACATTAGGTATTTCTCCTAATGCTATCCCTCCCCTAGCCCCCACCCCACAACAGGCTCCAGTGTGTGATGTGTCCCTCCATGTGTCCATGTGTTCTCATTGTTCAACTCCCACTTATGGGTGACAACATGCGGTGTTTGGTTTTCTCTTCTTGTGTTAATTTGCTGAGAATGATGGTTTCCAGCTTAATCCATGTCCCTGCAAAGGACATGAACTCATCCTTTTTATGGCTGCATAGTATTTATACATTCCTCTCCTCCAAGCTAACATTCCTTTTTTATTTATAAGGAAAGAATTCAGAGAACACACCTGTTTCGAAGAACAGACCAAGTCACTCCAAATAATAAGATAGGATAAGTCAACGTTATATTCCTGTTGGGCTTCAAGAGGCATGCATATATTGTCAAAATCCTATGGACTCAGCACACTTCTGAGGAAAGTGGCCTGAATCACTGTCTCCTACATAAGCATCATGGCTCCCAACACATGGTTTCAGTGAAAACAACCCTGCAACCCTGGTCACTACCTCCAGGACAGTCTAGCCCTCAGGTGGAGCCAGAGATAAATAGTGGCAAGTGTCCGAGAACCACTGAACCAGCAGAAGCATCCAGATTCCCTATTCATGTTGTTTGACCAGATTGGCTTCCCTTCTCAAAGAGCAGAGGAAGGGATCCTTCATTATTCTCCCACTGACACCTGCAGTCCAGGTGGCATCACCAGTCAGGCAGGGGACCAGGAGCAGACTCCATTTCTCTGCCTTATTTCCAAACCAGGTAGTCTGGAAAGTCTGAAAAGTGCTGTTATTATTTTTATTTTGGAGGAAGGAGTGCATACAAGGTTTTTGTGGGTGGAGCAGGTGCAATCCTGGGCCTGTAAGAATGCTGTATTTGCCTCTTTCCTTTCCTTCCCTTCCCAGGGACTATAGCTGTCCTTACTAGGGAATATCTAGTCCAGTCCCTTAAGGCTGAAAGCTGGACTCCAAATTGTCAGGGTGCAGTTCACCGATGGGTGTTCCAGGGCTGTGCCCAGAGACACAGAGGTCAGGGGCCTCTTGGCAGTACTACATCAGGGGAAATCCAACTCCAGTGCGAGCAACTGGGAATCAGAAGCCATGTTGAGTAGGATGGCCAGCTGGAAGGAGGGAGCAGGTGAGAGGGCAGAAGAGGATGGTGAGGGGCGATAATGGACAGGCAGAGGGTAGCTCTTGGTGGGAGTGAGTGTGGCAGTTAGGCCCCATGGCCTGGATCATATCAGTGGAAAATCTTTAATACTGCATTACTGCCTCCAATGTGAGTTATTCAAATGGTGGTGGTCCCTGGATCTGTGAGCCGGTGGCGACTTTCCAGCTTTCCCTTTCTCTCTTTCTCCCTCTCTCTCTCTCTCTCTTTCTCTCTTTCTTTCTTGCAAGATGGAGTTTCACTCTTGTTGCCCAGGCTGGAGTGCAGTGGTGCTATCTCAGCTCACTGCAAGCTCCACCTCTGGGCTCAAGTGATTCTCCTGCCTCAGTTTCCCTCCCTCCTTCCCTTCATCCCTCCCTCTCTTCCTTTCTCTCTTCCTTCCCTCCTTCCTTCCTTCCTTCCTTCTTTCTTTCTTTCTTTCTTTCTTTCTTTCTTTCTTTCTTTCTTTCTTTCTTTCTTTCTTTCTTTCTTTCTCTTTCTTTCTTTCTTTCTTTCTTTCTTTCTTTCTTTCTTTCTTTCTTTCTTTCTTTTTCTTTNTTTCTTTCTTTCTTTCTTTCTTTCTTTCTTTCTTTCTTTCTTTCTTTTTCTTTCTCTTTCTCTCTTTTCTTCTTTTCTTCTTTCCTTCTTTCTTTCTCTTTCTTTCTTTCTCTTTTTTTGGGAGTCTCACTCTGTCTTCCAGGCTGGAGTGCAGTAACTCAATCTCGGCTCACTGTGACCTTCACTTCCCAGGTTCAAGCGATTCTCCTGCCTCAGCCTCCCAAGTAGCTGGGACTACAGGCATGCACCAGGGGTAGCTTTCTAAGGCTCCTCAGGCTCACCCTGCAGGAAGCTGGCACATTTCCCACAGAACTCAAAGGTGGCTGCTACACAAACACTTAGACCAAGCAGGTACCTCTTCCTGGGGTCACTAACAAGCTGGCTTGCCTCACAGTTAGGGACTGCAACTGCTGCCCATCCTGTGAAGTGTGGAATTCCACTTCCTCAGATGTCAGGATCTTTCCGGTGTGGAATCAGCCTCGTATCTGTGTGTCACTCCAATACTGCCCAGTCTTGTCTTTTTGGGGGGTCCCACTAAGTCATTTCACATTCATTTTCATTTTCCTCCCGCCTCATTCTCACTTCCTGATAATTTTTTCTCTATATTTATACTTTCCTTACTGATTTATTCCTTTCTTCTGTCAAGACACACTTTATTCCTTCTAATGAAGTGAAGGAGATCAGTCTGAATTTAGAGCACATACAACGCCAGGCCAAGAGACAAATCAGTGCACACTCAGAAGATCATTGCTACACTCACCTCAGTACCTCCATGCTTCCTGAATCCCAGGCTCTGTGGATGGGATCCAGGAATCTCCTATTGAAGCAAAACCACTAGGTGATTCTTGTAAACACTAGCGTTTGGACCTGCATCAACTCTGACTCCTTCCAGGGCAGGCTCTCTGTCCTTTTCATCTTTGTCATCCAGTGTTCACGATAGTGTTTGGTTAAAAAGTAGGTGTTCATCAAATGAGTAGTGAATGAAAGACTAAACTAATGAAAAAATGACAAAATTGAATAAATATTGAAGCCCTAGCCTTAGGTAAAATTGTAGAAGAGCAGGTGTAGTCAGCTTTTTAGCCTATCATGGCTACCAAATTTTGCCTGGCCTCCCAGTAGTTCCAATCCTTCCCTTATACTCTTGACCTCAGTAATCCTAATAGGAGGTTCTCTGAGTTCTTATCCCACAAACCAAACATTGTGTTTCTGTTCATTGCTTCTTTTTAAAAAAAATTACTAAAAGCTAATTGTACATTACCTCATTTATTCACAGCCAGGGTCTCTGTGTCTTTTGTGTTGATAGCTCCTTAATAAAAATAAATATTTGGTAATAGAACAAGGGTAAATGAGTTTCTTCAGCATATTCCCTCTCTTCCTCTGTGTTCTTGTGGATCTGAATAGTGCCTTCAGAAGACAACACTATCCAATTTCTTTCCCCTAATCCCAAGGTGAAATTCAGATAATGAAAACTTCAGGCTCCCTGGCAACTAATCTAAGCAAAAGAGCTTTGAAAAGTGTATTGAATAAAATAAAATATTTTATTTGTAGCCCCTGCTATAAATAAGAAAATGGCCTTTTCATCTTTTATTGTTGTGGCGGTGGTTTTTAAAAGAAACTACAACTATGTTATTCTCAACATTTTTCACATATTTAAAACTAAACATTCATTTAATATTAATATGTTCTAGTTTTTTTAATTAATGAGTTTTTCAATTGACAAAAATTTGCATACGTTAATCATGATGTTTTGAAATATGTATACATTATGGAATGGCTTAATTGAGCTAAATTAATATTATGTTTTGTAAAATAAATTTTAAGCTGAAAAGAATAATCTTTTCCTTTTAAAAATTACTATTAAGCTCTTATTACTTACCAAGTAAATTTCTTTTTTTTGAGACAGAGTCTTGCTCTGTTGCCCAGGCTGGTGTGCAATGGCACATTCTCAGCTCACTGCAACCTCCACCTCCCGGGTTCAAGCAATTTTCCTGCCTCAGCCTCTCAAATATCTGGGATTACAAGTGCATGCCACCATGCCTAGGTAATTTTTGTATTTTTAGTAGAGACAGGGTTTCACCATGTTGGCCAGGCTGGTCTTAAACTCCTGACCTTGTGATCCGCTCGCCTCGGCCTCCCAAAGTGCTGGGATTACAGACATGAGCTACCGTGCCCAGCCAAAAATTTTTATTTATAGTTTGAGCCACCAAATTTTTAAATGTGATTTGCAATTTTAAAATTAGGTAAACATATAATATTCTTATATACATGCCTAATTCTTACATCACTTTTTCCTGCAGGACAAAATATAAGCCCACCTAAATATATGTAAGCTAAAACTTACCCTCGACAAATGATAACTGTGATATAAAAATAATTGAACCAAATTGCCAAAATTAAATATTTTAAAGTAGGGCAAAGCAAAGATGATAAGGAAATTAGAAGGCAGTTAAAATGTTGAAACAGTTTGGGATGACCAAGGTATCCCAGTGGAATGAACATTCAAGAGAGCTTATGGAATTCATTTCTCACGACTTCACAAAAAGAAGAGATTCTCCCTATTATAGGATGACTTAAATGGATTGTTGCCAGAAGGCAAGAGGATGTACTGTACTAGATAAACACTCAACAGTCTTTGGCTTTACAGTCCTTTATTCTTACCCAGTCTTTCTATTCATGAGGTCCTGGTATTTCAAACTTGATCATCAACTTATTTCTCTATTTTTCTGTAGTGTAAAAATATGTATTTTTAATGTAGTTTCTAAGCTTTGGTGATATTCAAGTACATTTAAGTCAGTAATTTATTTTACTTGAATAGGACCACATGGAGATTTGGTCCCTCTGGGCATGGTTTGAGGGCCTTCAGTTTCTGCCCCTTTGACAGTGTTAGCTGACACTGGTTAATTTTCTCCTGTTTTGTTTTGTTTTGTTTTGTTTTTTGTAAACCCAATAGGACTTAAATGTAGTTAAGATACTTTGAATAAAATAGTCTATACTTAAACTTTTATTTTGTTCAGGCTCCCATAGTAATAAATCCTAAGAGGAAGACAACATCCAGTGATTAAAAATAAATTAGGAAAAGGGACTTATAATTAATATAGAGGACACATACATATCAGAGATGAACACGTTTCAAGACTGAGTATGTTCAACACAAATAAAAGATACAGATCTTTTATCTTAAGGGAAAAAGGGGGGAAAAGAAAATGAATCAGAAATCAGAGATGTATACCTGGTGATTTCAATAACAAGCATGCTATATGCTCTCTTTTTACTTGCCTGGTCAATTGTGAGTAAAAAACATTTGCAGGGCTGAGGGTGTGCCACCCTGGAGTGGCACTAAGATCCTTGCAGCCCAGTGTTCTGCTGTCACAGAGCTGACAGGGGTTGCTGTGAGATATTGTGAAAAGCACTAATATAGAAGTGTAAGATATGGGAGTATGGGGGATGGACATCCGACTAGCTTGTGATGGGACGGGGCAGTGGCTGAGGGTCTCAAAGGTCCTGCTTGAATACACTCTGCTGAGGGTGTAGACTTATTCCTGAAGTTAATGAGAATTTCCCGGAGAGTTTTAAACAGAAGAGGAGTGTGATCAGAGCCTCTTTTAGAGAATCCAGTTTGGCCACAATGCAGTAGAGATACTAGAGGGGAGTGAAAGTGAAAACAGGGGCATAAGTTAAGAGGTTTTCCAGGACGGAAACGGTAGACACCTGAGATAAGGCAGAGACAGGTAGAAAGCAAAACAATGAAGAAGGGAACAGGGACCCACTAACAGACTAGCTACTACCTGAAGCACTGCCAGGTACTGTGGCAAAGAGAAAGGTGCTAATTGTGTTGTGACTCTTAAAGCTTCTTCCCAAAAGTGACATATCCTATATCCACTCAGAGTTCATAATCCAAGGTCACATGACCATCTCCAACTTCAAGAGGGTAGGGAAGTGGATTTCTACCACATGCCTGGTAGCAGAGAGAACCAAAATGTTTGGAGAAGTGTCTAATAGCTACATTTCCTAGTCTATAATCATTACCTAACGAGATTCATTGCCAGTTATATGTGGATTCGTGAGAAGAATACACCCTAAAAGAACTGCCTAAAGACCTTAAGGGTCTTTCAGTCTTGGCCATTTAACTTACTGAAATATTAAGTGCAGTCAGGGAAAAAACACTTTTCACTTTTATTTTCCCACCCTAACCTTGTGTACATTCTCTTTTCTTAGCCCAGCTACATGCCCTTTGGAAGCGTGGTTTAGTCATTCAATAAATACTGAGCATCTACCATGTGGCAGGTATTGGAGACACAGTGACGAACAACGCGGACATCTCACAACATCCCTATGGTCAAGGAGCTTAAGATCTATCAGAAAAATAGAAACTAAGCAAATGATTACATTTTATTTAGTTATGATTGTAATAAGGGATGGGAAGGCAAACATATTGTGCAATGAGAATGTAAGAACAGGGCAAAGTAGAGTAGTCAGCTAGTTGGGAAGTTGGTCAGGTAAAAGTCTGGAGAATGATTACAAGCAGAGAGGAAGAAATGCTTGTGAGAAGGCCAAAAGGTAGGAAAGCCATTGGTACTCACGAGCTAACTGAAATAAATCCAGTACGGCTGAAGCAGAGTAATCAAGAGAAAAAGGCAAGGGGCTAGAGACTGAAGATGAGGTGAGATCACGGAGGTGGTCATAGAACAAATTAAGGCGCTTACATATTACGCCAAATGCTGTAGGAAGTCATTGAAGAGTTTTTGGCAAGAGAATGACATCATCCATATAGACAATGAGGGCTGTCTGGAAGGAAATTAAAAGAATAATTATTAACGTATTGTACACAAAAGCAGCTCATTCCTTCACCATCTTCTTTACTCAAATGTACCTCTTTCATGAGCACCCACTTTCAACCACCCCCTATTTAAGATCACATCTCCACTCCTCCCACACTAGCCCTCAGATCCTGCTTACTCTTTTACAAGAGCATTTACCACTTTCTAATCTTTTAGACAATTTTCTTATTAGTTTATTGTCTATGTTCTCTTGCTAGAATGCTTTTTTCCTAGAAAGTGCCTGGCATATGGGTCTTGAACAAATATTTGATAAATTAATGTCATATCACATTATGATTTAAAGCTGTCTTGTAAGATGATTTATCTGTCAGTGTTTATGGTTTAATATATTTAATTTAAAACAAATATCTCCTACATATATGGCCCTTAGGCAAAGCATATACTGTGATTTAATTCTTATTCTTTTTTTTTTTTTTTTTTTGAGATGGAGTTTCACTCCAGGCTGGAGTGCAATGGTGTGATCTCGGCTCACTGCAGCCTCCGCCTCCCAGGTTCAAGTGATTCTCCTGCCTCAGCCTCCCAAGTAGCTGGGATTACAGGTGCCCGCTACCATGCCTGGCTAATTTTTGTATTTTTAGTAGAGATGGGGTTTCACCATGTTGGCTAGGCTGGTCTTAAACTCCTGACCTCAGGGGATCCACCTGCCTTGGCCTCCCAAAGTGCTGGGATTACAGGCGTGAGCCACTGCGCCTGGCCGATTTAATTCTTAAATATGAAAATTGCTCTTGCAGCAGAAATTCATCACAAGCTTATTAAGGCTTATAGAAAAGTGTTTTTAGTTGGTAAAATATCAAAGCTTTGAGCAAATTTTAGGAAGAAATATTATGAAACATGGTCAAGAATCATGAGTCACAGTGTGACAGATTAGCTATTTTACAATGTGGCTATATATACCTATCAAAATGTATTACTGTGCTAACAAAATTGTAGTATTTTCACAGCACAGTAGTGATTAACTCTATAAACCTACTTTTGAACAATTATTGTAGCCTTACTTGAAGGTATTTTAAGGACTCATATGCAGTTGGCAAATTATACCTTGTGACAATGCCTAGAATTCCTTGGAGTAAAGCCATCTGATTTGCAAAAAAAAAAAAAGGCAGGTAGTGTCCTTTTAATTTCTCTATGTATCTGACCTCATACAATCGAGGTTTCTGACTTATTTCAGAAATTAAATTTTCCAAAAAATTAATTTCCATTGCCAATGTTGTTACTACCCATGATTTCACATTCATTCATTTATTAAATTCATTTATTAGGCATATACTAAGTTTTACAATTGTGCTGGATGTTGGTCCATTTATTCATTAGCTCACTCATCAAACATATCTGTACTGAGGAGAGGTACAAATTTTAAGAGGTAAAATCAGACAGTTGCATAGTCAGTAAATTCATTCATCTATAAAAGTTGAGAGGGCTTAGGTAAATAAAGGAAGACATTTGCTTTTTATAAAAAGAACACATCCAATTAGCACCAATTTCAAAAGTTATTTTTGCTGTAGTTAATGCTGAAAGCAAGATAAGATTATGATTAAAATTATTTGTGTTAAACATATATAGATATATTAAGCCAAATATAAACACCAAAAAGTAATTATATTATTTGAATTTTATGTTTAACACTATGAAGAAATATGTTTGCATATTATTAACACTCTACTTTCTAGACCACTTGAAGACAGCTTAAACATGAAACTATAGTGCAAGATAATAAGGCTAAATTGGCAGAATTCTTGCTACCTTCATTTCCTGCCTCTACACCCTTTGTTAGAAATGGGACTACTTTATTCATACTTGCAGGATCTATGCTATTCCAAGTCAAGACTAAGCCTGATACAAGCCAGGTAGTATTTAAGAATGACATTTAAGTCTTGTTCTAGATTTTTTCTTACCAGCACTCCTCCCACTCAAGTTGGAGTCCTGCCCCTACCCCTAGTTTGCTGACTGGGCTGTGATTCCTCATGGCAGATTTGCCTGGCTAACCAACTACTGCCTGCTTGGCTCTCTGCTTGCTATGTCTAACAAACACCAATTATTTTCTGGAATGTTGAATGTTATCTTAGCATATGCAATTTGGGTTTAGGCACCTGCAGCTTGAACCCTGGAGGTAGGCTGAGGTCTGCATCTCATTTTTTTCATTTTTCCATAGCTGCCCCCACCTAAATGAAGCATCAGAGTACATGCTTTCAGCAACAGTTAAAGCAATATACATATGCTTGTTTATAGTTATAAAAATTAGACATAGATTGTGATAGAATATTTTTCCATACATGTAACAAGATTCAGTACCCCAAGATATCATCCACATTATGATGGTAGCTAAAGTTATTTAATTTCTCAAATGATTCTGCTAATTGCTGTTCTTCTGGAAGTTTCCATATAAGAAGAAACTTGCTAACCGTGGAATGAGTACTTATCTACAGACCAGATTTCAGACAAGTCTGTCAGGTAGCCCTACCCACAGTTGTGACATTTCATCTACTCTGTGGGGCTAAAACACATAGGGCATTATTTAATGATAGGTACTTTGGTTTCCGGAATCAAGGAGGCCAAGATTAAACTGACAAAGTTTTATCTTGAGTCAGTGAAGTATCAAGTTCCAGAGGTATGTGTTCAGCTTTCCAGATGATAGTGACACTTAAAGCTATAATAAATGTCATATACAGCCTTTGAAACAGTCACTATGGGGAACCAAGTGGCAAAAGAGTATCTGGCAATGAGTTCTGTGATTGTGGTCAGTTCCCTGTCATGAAAACGATTCTTTGTACATACAGCTGTATGGGATGAAGCAAATGAGAATAAGGATATGGAAATACCTCCAGGATGGCCAGTTGAAGCTCAGACAACTGCTACTAGAAAAAACACAAGAGATATTTTAAGAACTTAACTGATGCCTAGTAAGTGGCAAGGCTGCTGGGGGATTATAACCCCTGAAAGATGAAGTACTTAAGCAGACATAATTACCTTTAAGGGCTTATAAGCAAGATATTGTGTGTCTGAGGTGGGCTGCAAACAGAGGCAGCCACATAATCCATTACTATAGTTGGAAATCAATCAACTCTCTCTCTCTCTCTCTCTCTCTCTCTCTCTCTATATATATATATATATATATATATATATATATATATATATGTATATATAGTTCAGAATGGACTATGGCTTCCTAATAGAGATCATGTGATAATGGCAATCAATAACATTTCCAAATGCAACCAGCAATAAATCATGCAGCTGCTAAATAATGTCCCTCACTGGATAGCATCAGGCTGAGGGCTAAAACCCCCAACAAAACTCCAAAGAAACAAAAATCAGTATTTGTTACTTCAGTTATATATATGTCTTGAAAATTTTGTGGAGTATTAATAAGAAATACTTTGATATCCCTAATAAACATTGTTGCATAAATACTAAATTTATCAACTTACTTGTATGATCTATATTTTACTACTTTTGCCCATGAAATGGAAATTTCAGAATTTCATTGTAATGCCAATGTTGGTTTTTTTTTTTTTTGTTTGTTTGTTTGTTTGTTTTTGAGATGGAGTCTCGCTCTGTTGCCCACACAGGAGTGCAGTGGCACAATCTCAGCTCACTGCAACCTCTGTCTCCCGGGTTCAAGCGATTCTCCTGCCTCAGCCTCAAGAGTAGCTGGGATTACAGGCGCATACCACCATGCCCAGCTAATTTTTGTATTTTGGTAGAGACAGGATTTCACCATGTTATCCAGGCTGGTCTCAAACTCTTGGTCTCAAGTGATCCGCTCACTTCGGCCTCCCAAAGTGCTGGGATTACAGGCACAATGTCTGTTCTTTTTTATTAGCAAAATAGCGAACTTGACAGGGGCTGTAGAATAAAGTGAGTAACAATGGAAACAAATTGTCTCCCCATATATACCAGATATAAGAAATGCACCATTAACACTGACACGGGTGTCATAAACCAAATGTACATCTCTGATAATGTTCACCTAAAAGCATCTGATACAGGGACTAAACAAGGATCCAAGCTCATGAGAGACAATGCCAGACAATTTCTTGAGTTTTGTTTATATGAATATGTTTAAAATCATTCACAATGAAAACAGAATTAACCCAGTTTTAGGCTGAATGCGACACAATTTTAAGGTGAAGACATCTGTTAATCAAATCAATAACAGCCATAAATTGGGAGTGCAACAATTAACTCACTCTTAAGTTTCTCCATGGGAAATCGTTGGCACTCCAGCATTATTCTAATTTATTTTCCAACTTAAAAGTGAAAAGTGATTCTCAGCTGAAAACTTTCTCCAAAATAACGTTTTACAAGAAAGAATATTATATAATTTGTTTTATTATGCTTTTATTTGGGGGTTTATTTGGGAACTTTCTGATGTGTGGCTAGCATAATTCAAGTACAGTATTTGAACAAACTGCAACAAACTGCAAATGTAGTGTCCACTAATTATCTGAACCTCCCACAACAATGTTCTGTGCTATGTATGACTCCTGACTGTCTGAAGCATAAGTCCTTGGACAAAGGAAAGTACTTGAGGCAAATTAAAAAAGAAATTCAATATTGTTAAATGCATTATGCTCTAGAAAGACTAAGGTTGTACTTGTTCTAGCCAAAATTAGTTTAAATAGTAACACAGCAGTTCATTCTCATCTGGTTATACTGAATACCAAATAGCCTAAACTTTCCATTTTTCTTTAATATTATTGTTACTAGAGAAACAGAAATGGTTGACTATAAAGACCTATATATATGTGTATGTGTATGTGTGTGTGTATATATATGTACATATATATCTGTATATATGTGTGTATATATGCACATATATACATATATGTATATGTACACATATGTATACTTGTATGTGTGTACATATACACACATACATAAGTGCTTATATATGTACACACATATTTATATACATATATTTATATGCATATAAGTATATAGCTGGGCACGGTGGCTCATGCTTGTAATCCCAGCACTTTGGGAGGCTGAGGTGGGCAGATCACGAGGTCAAGAGATCGAGACGATCCTGGCAAACATGGTGAAACACCATCTCTACTGAAAATACAAAAATTAGCTAGGCATGGTGGCATATGCCCGTAATCCCAAATACTTGGGAGGCTGAGGCAGGAGAATCGCTTGAACCCAGGAGGCGGAGGTTGCAGTGAGCCGAGATCATGCCACTGTACTCCAGCCTGGAGACAGAGCAAGACTCCGTCTAAAACAAAAACAAAAACAAAAACAACTCACTTATTTTTTGCATGAGAATTTTTGAAGTGATCAGTAACGTGTATGTTTTAGATACACAATTTGAAGGAGTATGAGAAATACCAGCTCTTCTCACAGTCCACCGCTGTGCTCCTGGAGCTGCACAAAGGCAAATGCATGTGGCTTCTGTGATACTCGTGCGATGAAGCATCAAGTAAAGTCAGTGTCATTTTCCATAAGCAACTTCAAATATAAAATGAGCTGTAGACAAACAAAAACAGCAACCTAAAATACAGGAGCAAGTTAAAGAATGAGAGGAAAAGCTGGAGATACACAGTTGAAGGTGAGGCACACTGCTTCGACTCTCCTATGCCCTTGAGTTAGAAGTTTCCTTGGGAAACTTCCTTCTTCAGACAGACTTTCCTGATTAATCTTCTTCTTTCTCAAAGTAAAATCTTCTCACTCCAAAGAATTCTCTTGCAATCATCTTTCTCAATTAAAAAAAAAAAAGGAAATAACAAAATGCCGTTCATAACACTATTGCTGTACAACATCTATTTGCATACGTAGATATGTTTTATTTTATTTTATCATTATTATTTTTGAGACGGAGTCTTGCTCTGTTGCCTGGGCTGGAGTGCAATGACACGATCTTGGCTCACTGCAACTTCCACCTCCTAGGTTCAAGAGATTGTCCTGCCTCAGCCTCCCGAGTAGCTGGGATTACAGCTACCACACCCGGCTAATTTTTTTTTGTATTTTTAGTAGAGACGGGGTTTTGCCATGTTGGCCAGCCTGGTGTCGAACTCCTGATCTCAGGTGATCTGCCCACCTGGGCCTCCCAAAGTGCTAGAATTACAGGTATGAACCACCACGCCCAGCTGTATATATGTTTTCTACTCTCGTTGCCTGAAACTAATAGAAGCTTGATCCACTCCATGATAATATTGAAGTAATCTGATTTCACATCTCTGGAGCTAGGAAAATTATTAATTTATTTTCTCACTTTAAAGATGATACTAGTAAAACAATATTTCAATCAGAGAACTATATACACTTGAGTTGTAGTTCCAAATAATAAAATAAAAATCAAAATATAGTAATAATAAAATCAGTCTATCAACAGAGTATTATCAGTCATTTTTATTGGCTTTTATTGCATGCCAAACACTGTGCTACTGGCTTTATTTGCATTACCTCATTTGATAGTAACAGCAATCCTTTGAGGTGGATATTATGGATGAAGCACATTTTACAGATAAGGAAACTCATCCTTAAAGGCTACAAACCTTGCCCAAAGTCACACAGCTAGTAAGGACCAATGCTAGGGAATCAAACCAGGGCTTGTTTACTTCTATAACCTAAGATATTAGCCACCATCCTTCCAGCCCATAAATTTTAAAAAGAAGGATTGTTTTTGGCTGAATAATTAATTAGTATGAAATAAATCTAACATCATACTGTTATACCTTTATCAGAAGCAATGAATGCAGTGGAAAGAACACTGGATTGGATGTTCAACAGTGAAGTTTAGGATTGGTTATGCTGTTATCTCACCGTGTGTGATGAAGAGAAAGTCACTAAACTCTCTAGTTTTAAATTTCCTCATATATAAAAAGAAGGGACTAAAATAGAGGCTTTGGGAAAGATTTGCAGATCATGTACAGCTTGACCACAATCTTGTAGGAATTCACTTGTGATATGGTTTGGCTGTGTTCTCACTCAAACCTCATCTTGAATTGTAGTTCCCATAATCCCCATGTATTGTGGGAGGGACCCGGTGGGAGGTAACCGAATCATGGAGACGGTTGTCCCCATGCTCTTCTCGTGATACTAAGTTTTCATGAGATCTGATGGTTTTATAGGGGGCTTTCCCCTTTGCTCAGCTCTCATACTTCTTTTCCTGCTGCCATGTGGAGAACGACGTATTTGCTTCCCCTTCTGCCACGACTGTAAGTTTTCTGAGACCTCCCAGTCATGCTGAACTGTGAGTCAATTAGACCTCTTTCCTTTATAAATTACCCAGTCTTGGGTATGTCTTTATTAGCAGCATGCGAACAGACTAATATGACTTGCTACATAATAAAGAATATTTCAACTGGAGGAAATAATTCAATGTGTTATTTTAATTTATGTTGAAGTGATTTTCTGATGAATGAATCTTATGTGAATCACTTAACTTCTTACTTCAATGAATCTTATATGAAAGACTTAACTTTATACTTCTCAGAGATTTCTGCGGATTCTTTTTTTTTTTTTTTTTTTGAGACGGAGTCTCGCTCTGTAGCCCAGGCTGGAGTGCAGTGGCCAGATCTCAGCTCACTGCAAGCTCCGCCTCCCGGGTTCACGCCATTCTCCGGCCTCAGCCTCCCGAGTAGCTGGGACTACAGGCGCCCGCCACCTCGCCCGGCTATTTTTTGTATTTCTTAGTAGAGACGGGGTTTCACCGTGTTAGCCAGGATGGTCTCGATCTCCTGACCTCGTGATCCGCCCATCTCGGCCTCCCAAAGTGCTGGGATTACAGGCTTGAGCCACCGCGCCCGGCCGCGGATTCTTCACAAAGGTTTACTTTCGTATGTCACTGTGGTAGTTAGTCCCCCAATAAATCTCCTCCCCTTGTATCTGAGCTGTCTCTGTAACTTGCTTTTGATCAATAGAATACAACAAACTGAAGCTTGGTGGTTAGGTCATAAGAAACCTTATAGTCTCCACCTATGTTTCTTAGAACATTCCAACTTGGGATGTTTCCTCTTGGAAGCCAGACACCATGTAAGAAATGTGTTTAACCTGAACCACTCTGCATGAGTAGCCCAAACACATAGAGATGCCCTGTGTAGGTGCTCTGGTCAAAAGCCCAGCCCAGTTCTCATTTAAACAGCCAGTTTCATCTGCCAGATGTCAAAGTGCATAAGCCATGTTGGGTAGCCCAGAGGAGAATTCCAATGACTACAGACCAGCTGTCACCTGACTGCAACTATATAAAAGACTTCAAAGGAGAACTACCCAGTAGAGTCCTATTCACTCACAAAATTGTGAGAAAGAATAAAAATTTGCTGTTGTATGCCACAAAGTTTGTTATACAACAATTGACAATAGATTTAAAACTGGGAGACAAATGAAAATAACATACTTAAATTGTTTTTATGCCATTAGGCATGTAAAATGTACATGTTCCTTTTATCATGCCAGTTGCCATGATGAATTCATTTCTAACCTGAATTTTAGGCAAAACAAAACTTAGTAAATATGTTTGTTCTGGCTTGGAATATACTTCATTAACTGTATTTCTTAAGAAACTTGAATGGTTTCATGTATGAATGTTATACTTCCCTAAGATGATCAAGTTGTTTGAATCTCAATCTCACTGATATTTTGTGCAACCTACAATTTTTTCTTGCTACACTAGGGTGTTCATCAGTTTTATGGTCTTTTTCATTTCTTGTCTTATAAAAGAGAAGCAAGCTTTTTGTCTCTCCTCAAGTGCATTCAGGATATCAAAATTTGCTTTTTGTTGTGAATTGCTTTTGAGTTTGGGTGACGACGTCACATTTGTGTGTAGGAGTGGATATATACCAGGGTGATTATTCTTGAACCAATATGTTTTTTTCTACTGTGACAGAAAAGCATTCCTGGAATGAAATTCACCCTATAGTTTTACCTTGAGAATATTTTAGATTTAGGAGAAAGGTATAAATTTTCTAATTTCACCTCAGGTTGTTATCTGAGGCAAGCAAATTATCTTCAGCTTTATTTCTCTCTGTTTCTTGTACATGCGTTGTATCTTACAAACAAACTGAAATCAAGAACTTGAAGACACTTGCCTTCATGCTGAAATAAATTGTTGGTCTACGTGTAATTATTGTTGGCTTGATTTTTCTATGTTAAATCTGATACTCAGAAGAAAACATGTGTATTACAACAAAGACTTAGCTGGGTATGGTGGTTCACACCTGTAATCCCAGTGCTTTAGGAAGTCAAGGCAGGAGTATCACTTAAGGCCAGGAGTTCAAGACCAGCCTGGGCAATAAAATGAGACCCTGTCTATACAAAAAGTAAATAAATAAATAAATAAATAAATCAGAGACTTAGAAAAAAATCTATTTAGTAGTATATATACATTTATGTATATTGGCCCAGAAAACAAATTCAATTTTTTTTTTTTTTTTTTTTTTTTGAGACGGAGTCTCACTCTGTCGCCTAGGATGGTGTGCAGTGGCATGATCTCAGCTCACTGCAACCTCTTGAAGTGATTCTTGGGCCTCAGCCTCCCCAGTACCTGGGACTACAGGCATGTGCCACCATGCCCGGCTAATTTTTTGTATTTTTAATAGAGACAGGGTTTCACCATGTTGGCCATGCTAGTCTCAAACTCCTGACCTCAAGTGATCTACCGGTCTTGGCCTCTCAAAGTGCTGGGCTTACAGGAATGAACCACCGCACCAGCCTCAATGTGTATTTTTAAAAACAGTTTGGGGTGTTTATTATAATTACCCTATTTTCTGACCACTGAGATCAAAGATGTTTCAACTTGTAAAACATTAAATGTCAATTCTTATTCTTGCCTAAGATTTATTGAATATCATTTATTATGTGCCTGCACCTTCAAAGAGAACATGTCAACAAATAATTTTTTATCTCAATATATTTCTTTCTTTTAGTCTATTTTCTTTCTTTCACTTTAGTATATAACATTCATGGATGTAACTAGATTTTCCAGGCTGTAAGAAGCCAGCATCTCCAAACCTTGCCACTGAAAATATTCTACTATTTTCAAAGCTCATTAAAATCTTCCAAAACAACCCACATTTCATACATTGGTTCCATCCTTGACATTATTCATTGATTTGTATATGATACTTCTATAGTTGAGGGATTTTCAAACATTCTGCTAACACTAGGTCAGGATGTTTATGTGTGGGATATTCTCCCATGCATAGTACCAGAGACATGGGTAGCATACCAAGAATAAGCTCTGGCTTCAAATACTTCCCAGTGTATTGTATGTAACTGCAACTATTATAGGACTGACTTTGAACCCATTCCAATCTATTTTGAAAAATAAATCATTCACAGATTGTATTATTTTAATTATTATTGGATACATGTTATTTGCTCAAAACTTAACTAATAGCAACGTATGTGACATGACATCATTATTGGACTGTTGTAAAAGCATTATTTTATACTACTTCCTCATTTTATGTAAATTGTCCAACTTATTGCACAATGTTGTTTATAACATTCTCTTATTTTTTAATGTCCATAGAATTGATTTCTCCTTTCACTCCTAACATTGGAAATTTGTGCCATCTTATTTTTCCTTGCTCAATCTGGTTAGGGGGGTTATCCATTTTGTGATCTTTTCCAAAAAATGGCTTTTGGTTTAATTGATTTTATCTATTATTTGTCATTTTCTCTTTCATTGATTTGTACTCTTATCTTTATTACTTCCTTCTTTCTGCTCATGTTGAATTCAATTTGTTCTTTTTCTAGTGCCTTAAGGTTGAAACTCAAATATTTTTAGATCTTTCTTCATCCCTAAGCATTTTAATGCTATAAACTTGCCTCTAATCAGTGCTTTGCCTGCAACCCACAAATTTTGTTATGTAGGATTTTCATTATTATTTAGTTCAAATAAACTCCCAATTTTCCTTATGAGAAAATTAGACCCATGGGTTATTTACAATGTGTTAATTATCAGATATTTGGAGATTTCTATATATCTATCTGTTACTGATTTTTAGTTAAATTCCACTGTGGTGAGAGAACATAATATGTATGATTATAATCTTTTAACATTTGAAATACTAAGCTTCATGGCTTAGTATCAGTCAGTATGGTCAATCCTGGTGAATGTTCCATGCACACTTGAAGAAAGTATTCCACCACTGTTGGGTGGACTATTTCATAAATGTCAGTTAGGTCAAATTGGTCTGCAGGGCTACTTCTTTTTTTTTTTTTTTTTTTTTTGAGACAGAGTCTCGCTCTGTCGCCCAGGCTGGAGTGCAGCGGCGTGATACGTCTGCTCACTGCAAGCTCCGCCTCCCGGGTTCAAGGCATTCTCCTGCCTTAGACTCCCGAGTAACTGGGGCTACAGGCACCCGCCACCACGCCAGGCTAATTTTTTTTTTATTTTTATTTTTTGTATTTTTAGTAGAAACGGGGTTTCATCGTGTTAGCCAGGATGGTCTGGATCTCCTAACCTCGTGATCCGCCTGGCTGGCTCGGGCTCCCAAAGTGCTGGGATTACAAGCATGAGTCACCGTGCCCGGCCTACAGGGCTATTTCAAGTCACCTATACCCTTACAGGTTTCCTGTCTACTTGTCCTATTTATTACACAGAGAAAAGTTCTGAAATCCTCAAGTATAATTGTAGATTTGCCCACTTCTCCTTTTAATGCTATTAGGTTTTGCTTCATCCTATTTTGAAGCTCTGTTCTTAGCTATATAAACATGTAGAATTGTTCCATGCTCTTAATGAATTTTTCATTATGAAATGTGCCTGCTGGCCGGGCGCGGTGGCTCAAGCCTGTAATCCCAGCACTTTGGGAGGCCGAGACGGGCGGATCACGAGGTCACAAGATCAAGACCATCCTGGCTAACACGGTGAAACCCCGTCTCTACTAAAAAAAAAAAAATACAAAAAACTAGCCGGGCGAGGTGGCGGGCGCCTGTAGTCCCAGCTACTCGGGAGGCTGAGGCAGGAGAACGGTGTGAACCCAGGAGGCGGAGCTTGCAGTGAGCTGAGATCCGGCCACTGCACTCCAGCCTGAGCCACAGAGTCAGACTCCGTCTCAAAAAAAAAAAAAAAAAAAAAAAAAAAAGAAATGTGCCTGTTTATTGCTATTAATATTCCTTATTGTAAAACTTACTTTGATATTAATATCGCCACTCCAACTCTATCAGATTATATTGAGGTATAATTAAAATACAACAAAATGCATCAATTATAAGTGTACAAATTGATGAGTTTTGAGAAATACATGCAGTTGTATAATCATCACCGTCATGATACAAAATACTTCCATCTCTCCAAAAAGTTTCCTTCTACCCTTTTGCAGGCTCCTCCCTCAATGCCACCATCACCTGACTTGGCACCTGATATGTTTTCTGTTTCTATAGTTTTGATTTTTCCAGAATGTCACATAAATGAAATCAAAATAATAAGTAGATTTTTTGATTGAGCTTCTTTCCTTTCATCTAATGCATGTGAGATTCATGAATGGTATTAGTTTGTTTCTTGTTATTGCTAAGTAGTATTCCATTATGTGGATATACCATGTCTTGTTTATTCATTTGCTAGTAGAATAACATTTGGCTTTCCTCCAGTCTGGGACCATTATATTAAGCTGCTATAAAACTGGAGTATAAGTTTTTTGTTGTTGTTGTTGTTGTTTTTTAAATAGAATTGCGTTTTTATTTCCCTCGTAAATACGGTAAAACTAGTATTTGAGACAATGGTGCTCTTAAGCTGTCTCTCTTTAGTCATTAAGCTTCCAATTAGTGCTAGAATCATTCTCAACAGTCAGGAAATCATGACTGCATACTGAACACTGGACCAGGTGAAAGAGAGGAATATATAACAAAACCTTGAGATTGATAGGTATCCATACATGGCTTCAAGGCTGAGCAGAAGCCACCAGAAGCCAGGGGGAAAAAATGCCAGGAAAGTTCACAAATATAGTTTTGATCTTCATGCTGCTGTGAGAATTAAAAAAAAAAAAAGTTGAACATAAATAACAACCTTTGAAAATGTCAACATGTGAAGCTATTAACCAACTCCACATCCCTGTTTAGAAATTCCTGCTTACTATTCAAGTATACACTTGATATTCAGTTGACGGACGTTCCAACACTATATTCAACTGGCAGAATTACTTTTAAAGGGTACGAAGGGTTTATCCTTATGCACTCAAATGATTACTGTCGAAGGTAACCTGGGACTCGATTAATGGCTGTTAATTATTCGCCCTTCAGCAGACCTCAGTATCCCTTTAAGACTAAAGTGGCTAGAATTACCGGCCCACCCGGGCTCCCAATTGTAACTGAGACAAGCGGAGGAGCCTGAGGAGCTGAAGACGCACAGGTAACGGTCGCGGATGGCCGGCAGGATCTGACATTTAAAATCACCCTGCTCATCTGGGCCTGGGCGCCTTTGACAGGCGGGCGTGTCAGCGACAGTGTGGGAGAGAAGGGGCTGGGCTTCGCCAGGCAGGGCGCGACGACGCCCTTGCCTTGGCCTTCACCGAGTAGGACCCGAGAAGCCCACTCGCCTGGCTTGGCCAACGCCCTCACCGCCCAGGGCGCCCCCAGCAGTCGGCGGGCAGGTGTGCGCGGTGCGCGCTCCCAGTGCGTGCCGGGTGCCGAGCCAGCAGCGGAGGGGCGGCCAGGAGCCCAGCGGAGAGCGGCTGGCTGGGTGGGTGTCGGCCTCCTCGCCTCCCCGCCTCCTCCTTCTCCCCTCCCGCTTGCCGGGGATGCTTGCGCGAGGCGCCCCCTCGCCTTTAAGCTCCCAGCCCCGGGGGGCGGTGTGTGTGAGTAGCTGGGAGGGGGCCGCGAGGCACTCCGCCGAGGGCTCGTCCGGGTTTGTCCGCCGCCGTCACCTGACTCGTCGGAGGAGCCACAGCTGAGGTGGGGGCGGGGATGGGGACGCAGCTTGGAGCGCTAGAGAGACGCGGCGGCGCTTGCAGAAGAGGCGGCGGCGGGCGGGTACTGGCTTCTGGGGCCAGGGGCGGCGGGTGTCGGGACCGCGGAGCTGAGGAGCGGGGCCCGGCCAGGGCTGGAGACTTTGCGCCCAGGGGCACCGGGTCTGCGCGCGGTCGCACACACCCACCGGCGCCGCTTCCCTCAGCTGCCCGGGCTCCGCTCATCCTGCGGCGGGCGGCGCCGCTCAGGGGCGGGGTGAGTACCCGCGGCCGTACTCGGCCCCCTCCCCGCGCCAGGGCCGCGCGGGGATCCACAGAGGATAATCCCAGGGTGCGGAGAAGGGCAGCGGCCGGGTGACAGCTCCGCGGAGCGCTCCAGGGCGGGCGGGGGGCTGGGCTGCGCTGTCAGCCCGGCTCCGCTCCAAATCCAGGAAGGGTGAGGTGCCCCAAGACTCCGGCGCCTCCGCAGCGCTCCCGGGCGGCCCCTGCGGCAGGAATTTGGAGACCGGGGGGAAGGGGCCCGGGCTATCGGCCTCGGCGAGGCTTTGGAGCCGGCGGCGGGGAAGGAAGGGGAAGCGAGGGCATAACATGGCGCAATGCTAGGATAATCTCCTTCGCGACTGAGGGAGGACGAGCCCTTTGCTGCAGCAGCGCGAGGAGGAGGAGGGAGGCAGCCAGGGGTTGGGTAGCCGATGCATTCCCCGAAGCCTGCAGGCTGCTAGGAGGAAAGTCTGCGAAGGTGGGAGGTGGGCACCGGTGGGTGCGGCGCCCAGGGAATAACCCGGACGCACGTCGTGGCTAGCGCAGCACCCGCGTGTCAGGTTGCGGGGAAAGTGCTGATTGACAGGGGGGTCCCCAGGGGGCGAGTCTGGTCCTATGTGGGGGTTGGGGGAGAATGGGGACGGTGTCACGATGCTGAGACTGGAGCCCACGCTGGGGTTCCGTGACTGCCCCACTCACGGCCAAGACTCCCTGGACCGCATCGCAGGAGCGGGGCTTGGCGCGTTGCTGGCTCCAAGAGGTGGTGCCAGGGTGGGGATGGAGGAGGAGAGAGCCGCCGCGCGGCTGGAGGAGGCAAGGCCTGGGTGCTTGGAGGGGAGGGTCTGCGGATTAAAGCCGGACCGTCTCCCCTTGTTTCCTGCAGAAGAGGAGGCGGTAGACGCGACCAGAGAAGATGTCGGGCCAAACGCTCACGGATCGGATCGCCGCCGCTCAGTACAGCGTGACAGGCTCTGCTGTAGCGAGAGCTGTCTGCAAAGCCACTACTCATGAAGTGATGGGCCCCAAGAAAAAGCACCTGGACTGTAAGCATCTCTTTATATAAGAGGGACATGCGCACGGCAGAGGCGCCTGGGATGCTGGTGGTGCGGCCTGTGCTCTTGGTCGATAATGCTGCGGCCTCTGATATTCCCAGCCAGGTTGCCCCTGAGCTGAAATTCTCCAGCTGTGAAGGTGTTCCCTTGGGTTAGTCCTGAAACCTTGTCTTGTGAGCCATTTTTTCCTCTTATTTAACTCCAAGGTCTTGGTGAAGGGGGAAAAATACACACACATTATGTGTATATATACACACACACACAGATTGTACACTCTGAATTAGATGTTTTGCACCTTTTTTTCTTTCTCCAGCCACCCTCCCTTCTCCAAATTAGAGGAAATTAGAGGTTGCACAGTCAAAAAAAAAAAAAAAAAAAAAAAGATGAATTTATGGAAGGTCAAACTTGTCACCCTAGTTCTTTCCTAAATACATTTCAGATAATTCTAAGATAGTATCATCTTTTTCAGTGTTGCTCCTGAGGATTTTTTTTTTGTGAGAGAGTGTGTGTGTGTGTGTGTGTGTATGTGTGTATGTGTGTATGTTACCATACCAAACAAATGAATTCAAGATACTGAATGAGGAAATTGGACTTAATAGCTATGGCAATTTCATTTTACACATTCTGGTACATTTTGTCCCATTCTCAGAAAATGCTGGGTGAGATGACTATGCTATGGTCACAAAATGGATGTACTTCCCCAGCATCTGAGATGGTGCAATTTTAGATGGAAACATTTAATTCTTAATGTTGTTTTTGTAACTGGTTATTTGATGGAAAAGGCTTTATTCTACTCTGGAATCTGTACATTTCTGAAATACCTTAATTAACAGTAAATCTTTCGTCATTGAAGGATAAACAGAGGCACTTAGAAAAGAAAAAGGCTTTCACCTGCTTTGGGTGGTGAGGCTCCTCATAAGTCAGGCTATATGAGTGTATGTTCAGCAGTTGCTATTTAGTTCTCTTGACCTGCTTAGGATCTTCTGTTCTATTGTGGTGTTTTTGGTAAAGGTCAGTGTTGGCATGAGAGACACAGCTATGGCCATAACCATTTCCTCAGCTGGCTTCCTTTGCCCATCTTCTGGGTTTTTTTGGCCTGAGGTCTTTTCCCTACTATCTCCTTTGTGCAGCTGAGAAAGTGGTACCAGTGTCAGAATTCACTCTCGCCCTGTTATCTGCATAAGTCAAGCTTCGTGAAGCTTACAACTGGACGTTGTAAGAGTTGTCTAGTCTTCTGAACCTGTTGTCTCATAGAATTGAATAATTTTGTTTCTAGAAGCTGATCTGAGGAGAAAGTACCATTATGCCTTTCCCAAGGGAATGTTTAACAAAATTTGTTGATTACAGTATTATATGTTATATATGCAGTACAAGATGAAAGAGGCCACCAGGGCCAGGGCACCTAACAGAAGTGGAAATTGTAAATTTATGACCAGCTCACTTTGCTGCAGCATGCTGAATCATTTAGCCATTTTCCCATCAGTTTCCCCAACTCTAGGAGGATGATTCATGTCTTAAAGGTGTATATCAGTCTAGAAAATCCTCATAATAAAAAGGTATAGGTTATGAATTTGCTACATGCTGGTCTATAATGAAAATGATAAATCAGTATACTGATATATTTCAGAGAACATTCACAGGTTTGAACAGTTCATTAAAACATCATTCAGATAAAGACCGACTTCTCCAGATCTAAATATTTAGTCACATTAGTATTTTAGTGGAAAAGTCTTTTGAAAATTTTGAAGGTAGGAGGTTTTCCAATATGATTTCTAAGATGTGGAAAATAGGGGGAAGAGATTCCATGTTATAAAAGAAAGCAGCTGAAATAGGAACTGGTGTTGAATTAATAATATGAATGGTCATAAGAGCTGAACATTTATTGAGCAGTTACTATATAGCAGGCACTGAGCTTTATATTATTAATCTTTCACCACTTAATGGGTTCAGGGAGGGTAATTAACTTTCATGGCTTTTTTTTTTTTTCTTTGTGTGATGGAGTCTCTCTTTGTCACCCAGGCTGGAGTGCAGTGGTGCATTGTCGGCCCACTGCAGCCTCCCGGGTTTGAGTAATTCTCCTGCCTCAGCCTCCTGAGTCGCTGGGACTTACAGGCGTGTACCACCACACCTGGCTAATTCTTGTGTGTTTTTTTAGTAGAGATGGGGTTTCTTCATGTTGGCCGGGCTGGTCTTGAACTCCTTCCCTCAGGTTATGCACCCACCTTGGCCTCCCAAAGTGCTGTGATTACAGGAGTGAGCCACCACTTCCCCTGGCCAAACTTGCATAGCTTTTAACCAGTGCACTTAACTGCCATCTGTAGTTCAGTAATATACTCTATTGAGAGAGAAGAGAAAATGAACCATATTAACCTAAATGGTCTAATCTCAAAACACTCACCTTGCTTGGATAGCTTTCTGTGGAATTGAGCATGAAAATCTGCATACATATTGCAGTCTTTATAATATGCATGAAAAAATTTTAATTCTGTTATGAAAAAAATTGAATGAAAAAATTTTAATTCTGTTGCATAAAACAATGACCAAAATCCAAGCACTGAGGAGTATTGGTTAGTGGTTTTTCTTTTTAATGTTTTGCTTTTCTAGTAAGTCATAAAATAAAATATCTACTTAAAACCAACTTTTGGGTGGAATTTGGAGACATAGGTATCACATTATTAATATGTACTATTCTAAGAAAAGATGATATGGAAAACCTGAATATATATGTTATATGCATTATTAAGAGGACATCTTTGCTCAGAATTCTTTGTGAAGTTCCTTTAAAAAAACAGTAAACTATCTCAGTAATTTATTCACAGGTTTTCAGTAAACACCAGTTATAAAAGTGAGTTGTTATTAAAACGTGCAAACACATAATTAAGTTTCTCTATAGGCACTGAAGCATTCTCAAGTAGTTGGTGTTTTAGTTTTGAAAATATTAAATACTGGTTTGGAGAAAAAGAGCACAAAATGTAGCGTTTGGGGATTTGAAACAAAAACAATTCCAATTTATTATTAGTTTGGTTTGTGTATAACTTTTTAGTTTGGAGTTTAGATTGGAAGATTGTTAAAATAGATTTATGGTTCTGTCATTTTTTTTTAGAGGTATTGGATTAATTGGGCTCAAAATCCTTATGAAATATGAATTTAATATTAAGGTACTGGTTTAAATGATAAATTCTTTTCTCTTTAGGTTGATAGGCCAAGAAAACTATTGTTGTTAATTATGGTGACTTATAAAATGATTCTTAAAGATATATGATTTATACACTTGAAGAAATGACTTGTTAACATCTGAGGGCAGAATTATATATGGTGAAAAGGTCGAGATGAAGAAGCTCTGTACATTTATTCCCAGATTTTTTTTCTTTTTTCAGTGACAGCACTTAACAATCTAAGTAAGGATTATATGTTTTATGGTACTTTTGGATTATGTAAAACTTTCATTCCATACTCGACTATAATAATGTTGCCCTTTGTATGTGAAAATTAAATACCTAATCAATATTGGTTTGACATTAACTTTTCTGGGTCCACCTATACATCCTCGCCTCCTTTCCCTTGTAACTTGTTGTACCTATTTGCTAGCATATAAAACATCCAGGAGTCAATGAGTATTTACCTTCTTAGTTACATCTGTTTGACACTTCAGTGTTGTTTGTTTTTTCTATTTTGTGTGTGATGCCCTAAAGGATAGCCCAAGTCAAATAATAAAGTAAAAAGATTAGGTAGTAATAGGAACCCAGTGTGTACCCGGTATTATGTCAAGGCTAAACAATAAAATAGAGTTGGTCCAAAGTAACATCTGCAGCGGTAAATTTGGAAAGCTTTGCAGCCCTGCTATATGATTCATTTCAGTTAATAGTGCTTATGAATGATTTCTATATATGCTACATTGTTAAAGTATCCTATTTATGATTATCAGAATTCAAACCTAGACATTACTGTTAACATCAAAACAAACCTTATGAAAAGCCAATTTGGTTTTCAGTAATCCTATTTTTTCCGTATTAAACACTTGAAGCTATTTAGTAATGAGCTTATCCCACATGAAAAGTAAGTGCTTCACGTTCTGAATCTGATGTTTGAGAGATACTAGAATTTTACTAACAATTCTGTTCCTCCCAAATTACAAAAAAGAAAAAGATTATGTTTCTTATAAGACTATCTGGTAAAGGTAGTAGGAGATATGGACTGATTTTTGATTGAAGACAAATACTAGCACATCAACACAAATTCCTGCTGCTTTAATTTTATTCATAAAATATTCTGCAAAAAAGAAATTTTGTGAGTTAAAAATAGAATGAAAATTTAAACCTGAAAGTGAGTTTGCTTTGCATAAATGTGCTTAGTAAACCTGAAATATATTTTAATTAATAGAAATTCTGTTAGCACACTAATTCAGCAGCCACCATATATTTATATTTGCGATAATTTAGTAGGGCTTTCTATAAGTGCTGAAAGATCCAAAAAGTAAGCAAAGTTTACTGAATAAAATTAAGTAGAACAATGTGTAAAAGATTACTGAACACTAGAGTAACTTTGAATTTGAGAAGTATACTAACTTGCTGTAAATATATTTTAATTTGATTCTCATTGTTCTCATTTAACTATTCGTTTTTTTAAAAACAAAACAAAACACACCCTCTCATTTTTCTGTACCAGAACATAATCTGTTCCTTCCTCTTGATTTACTAGAAGACCCAGCCCAAGGGTGAAGAGATGGGGTAGACGCACTTCTGAAAAGTATTTAATATGATTATAATTCATACCATACATGTGTAATGGGCTCAATGTGTGTGATTCTGTGACATTCTCAAAGATGCTTAGTGTCCTAAGAGGGGAGAGAAGAGATCACGTGATCAGGGTGGGCAGGAGCAGGGGAAGCAGAGTGACCAAGAGTCTTAGGTAGTAGGAGGGAGCATGCTTTAAAAATGACACAAAAATAATTAAACAGACTTTATAGCAGCTAGTGGAACAATAGGGATTTTTTTCCAGATCTTTTTACTTTCTCATTTTCAGAATAATCTTTTTTTAATGGTATAATGTTAAATATATTTGGGTCACTTTAGTTATTTTTTTTCGCTTTTTGCAGTCAGCGTAGTTAGCAGATACTTTCTTAGAATAAAATTGGTAACAATTCGATTTTTAAAAAGTTGTTTTAGTGATTTAAAATGTTGATATGGAAAAAATACTGAAAATTATATAGATAGTAGGCAAATTCATATCCTAATTGCAATATTAGCTTGTAGCATTTTAGATTAAAATCTAAATTTCTTGATATATTGCCACGTTAATTGTAATGTTTAATAAATGGTGGCTGAAGATTTATTTGTAATTTAATCTGTGTGCTTAGTTGCCATGGACCTGTCTTTTAGCTTTTCACAAATCAATATCCTTTAAATACCTTACCTCCTCTCTTCAATTGACTGATGCTGGGATAGGGTGTTCTTTGGAGCTTATCTTGGTAAAGAAGGTCAGAAGTGACATATAACCCTATTCCCTAGGGGCCGAGGATGTTTTCCTTGCAGAGTTGTATTTTAAGTGACTCAACTCCTGAGCCAGCATCTACTAAGAGAACCTTCAAACAAAATCATAGTGCATTTAAATAATTTGAAAAATCAAATTCCTTGCCATTAAAAATATTTATCCTTAGTTTCATTTCTTTTACAATGTTTTCTCTTTTTAGAAAAATGTATATTTATGAAGAAGAATGTTGGCTATGTTTTTTCTTAGGCATTTATGTAATGTGGGAGTTGCCCTATTTTTTTCTTTCTCACCAAGGGAAGATTGGTTGAATGGCATACCCCTGTGTCAATTGCACAATGACTTGTGAGTAAGAAATGACGACTCTTCCTTGAAACAATTGGGTGAAAGCACAAACCAGAGAGAATTGTACCCTGAAGCCCACAGTCTTTCTGTAGCTGTTTTTCTGCTGTCTCTCCATTTGTCCCAGATGTGTGAGGATCCTCCTCTCCCTTGTGTACAGAAGCCTTCTTTATTATTCATTTTTAAGGAGGATCTAGCATTTTCTAAAGAATTTTTGCCAGGTGCTGTGGCTCACGCCTGTAATCCCAGCCCTTTGGGAGACCAAGGCGGTCAGATCACCTGAGGTCAGGAGTTCGAGACCAGCCTGGCCAACATGATGAAACCCTGTCTTTACTAAAAATACAAAAAAATTAGCCGAGTGTGGTGGCAGGCACCTGTAATCCCAGCTACTCGGGAGCCTGAGGCAGGAGAATCGCTGGAACCCAAGAGGCAGAGGTTGCAGTGAGCTGAGATCACGCCATTGCGCTCCAGGCTGGGGAACAAGAGCAAGACTTCATCTCAAAAAAAAAAAAAAAAAGAAATTTTAGGAGAGAGAGAATCTAGGTCTCTCCCTGGTTGGTGTAGTTTTGCTTTTGGGCTGCACCATTTGATTGTTCTCCTAGGCTTAGCATTTTTATTTTAAATTACAACTGTCCTTTCTACATGAGTTATTCTCTCTGTCATCTGTATCTTTAACATCTTCTGTCTCTCTTATTAGTATTTTCAAGTATCTCCATTTAAAACAAACAAACCACACACACGTCTCTTTGGGCTCTATTATCTTAATAATAGCTTTTCAGCAACCAACCTGTCATTCTTTGCTTTTTCTTTTTTCCCACAACCAAGCTGCTTGAAATAGTGATTTACTCACCATTCCAAAGAAAACAGACACAACTGTACCCCTCTTTAAATATTCTGTGTCTTTGAATGGCATAATTCATGCATGAAATCTTAGAATTGCTATTGGATGCCAGGCATTGCCTACTCAGTTGCCCAAGCCACTAACTTTAGAGTTATCCCTCATCCCTCAAATTCAGTGAGTGATAATTATTTAAAAACTCTGAGCTGTATGCAGTGTCTCATGCCTGTAATCCTAACACTCTGGGAGGCCAAGGCAGGAGGATCACTTTAGCCCAGGAGTTTGAGACCAGCCTGGGTAACATAAGGAGAGCCCATCTCTATAAAAAATAAAATAAATTAGTCATGATCATGTGTACCCATGGTCCCAGGTACTTGGAAGGCTGCGGAGGATGTCAGGCCTGCAGTGAGCCATGATCATGCCACTGTACTCCAGCCTGAGTGACAGAGCAAGACCCTGTCTGAAAGCAAAACAAAACAAAAAACTACCTGAAATCTCGTTCTTTAGTTGTCTTCTGCTTGATTTAGAACAGTAATAAGCCTCATTTGTAAAATGAAGACTAATTATAGTACCTACTTCACTTTTAATGAGTAATGCATAAGATAATGCATGTAAAATACCTAGACCAGAACTTGACACACAGATATGCAATAACAATCAGTTATTAATACCACTACTAATAATAAACATTACTAGTACAATTATTGCTACTACCACCACTATAACAATTCCACATATATCGCCAGCGATTCGGCCCTTCTTCTCCATGCTTTTTTGTGCCCCCTGCTTTTAATTGTATCAGTTTTTCCTTTAATTCTAACTTTCTCTTTCTGTAGTTTGGAAGATATATATACTATTTCTGTTATTTTAGTGATTAACCTTAAAATTTTAATATGCATATGTAATGTCTGAAGTTGATCAATATCTCTTTTTTCTTCCCAAGAAATGTAGAAACTTTTAACTTCAATCACCCACTTCTATCTTACGTGCTATTATTATTCAGTGTTTTATGTTTCACTGTAGTTTTAACTCATAAAGCTGTACATTATTATTTGATGAAAGCAATGTTTACTTAGATATGCCTACCTTGTAACTGACTTCTTTGCTCACCATTCCTTCATCATTTATAAGATTTTCTTGAACTGTATACTTTACTTGAAGTATATTTTGAAGATAATGTATCTGTATATAAGATTCTAGAATGACAGTTATTTTCACTTTGATATTTCACTCATTTGGCTTCTATTATTGCTCTTAGGAGAATTTATCTGTCTACCTGCCTTTAGGTAATTCCTTTGTTTGACGGGGGCTACATTCAAATCTTCTGTTTGTCTTGTCCTTCTGTATTGTATGTGTGTCTAGATGTGGCATTTTTGTTTGTTTGTTTATTCTATTTGGAATTTGTTGGGTTTTTAAAATCTGAGAATGTATCTCTCTCATCAGTTCTGGAAAATTCTCAGCTTTTCAGTTATCATTGATTATTGCTTATTCTCATTCTCTTTCTTTTTGTGTCCTTCAAGCATGATTAGAAATATGTTAGACTTTATTACATCCATATAAATCTTAATATACTTTTTGTATTTTCTAATGTTTTCTTTTCTGTTCAGCATGATTTGTTTTTCAGATACCTTCCAGTTCATTAATTCTCTGTTTAGCTGTGTCTTGTCTGCTTTTATGCATTCTTAGTTTTTTACTTTATTTATTTATATTTTTTGTTTTTGAATTTTTTCAAATTTGCCCATTTTCTGGATACTGTATTTTTCTTGCTAATATTTTTGAGTTCCTCTTTTATTTCTTTACCATTTTAAACAAAACTAATTTTATATTCTATGTTTCATAGATCTATGACATGAAGTTCTGTTTCTATTGTTGTTTTTGCCTGATATTCAGTCATGATTCCTCATATGTTTTGTAATTTTAGACTCTGAGGTAATGTTGGCTAGGACTTAATTTGTGGGAATCCTAGGGAGCCTAGGGTCACCTAGAAAGATTTTGCTTCAGAGAGGTCCCACAGGTGCTGCCATTCTGAGAGCACCTGAAGTTGATTTCTGCTCTTGGAGTTTCCCATCCAGTGCAGGTCCAGATCCATAATCCTTGTCCATAATTTGAAAATCCAAAATGCTCAGAAAACCAAAATTATTTTTGTAAATCATTTGGCAGGAAAAGTTGACCCTCTATAGTCTTTATATACTGCCTATCATGAAGAGTCATATGTTAAGCTATAAAAATATTGTCATATTATGGTATGCTGTTCAGATTATAGTGAGGTGTTACTTCATATATGATGTCTGTACCGTAATACCTTTGTAGAATCTCAAAAATCATGAACTTTGAAACATATATGGCCCTAAGGGTTTTAGATATTGGAGTGTGGATCTGTAGTATAAATTTGAATCACAAAGTTCATCAGGGTGAAAGCTATGGTTACAAATGCCCCAGAGATTATTTCCCTTATCTACCCAGAGCTTAGGAAGAGCAGGACACATTTTCCCTTGTCTCCTTTTGCTGAAAGATATTCTTTTTTGTTTTTGTTTTTCTGTTAATTTTACTAAAGGAGTAACCCTTTGAGGATCCTAGCTTTATATGGTTGTCTTAGTTCCAACTAGTAACCTTGCTTAGTCTCAAAGGCCTTGTCCCCTGTTCGCCACAGGGCTGCTAGAATCTAAGACTCTAAGCCACTTAGATTAACACATGACTTCAGGGCAGCCTCCTCTTCAGTATTACTTTACTATGTGGTTTTCTGCAATTTCTTTATTTTTTTGGCCTTGGAAATTGCTTTTATTTTCTTGTGAGTTCAGCCAAATGAGTGGAAGGATGCCTGTAATATTTATCCAGGTTATCAGGTGTTTTTCCCTTGATAGTCCACCTGTATGCTAGATATGGAACCAGCGTATTTTCCTATTGTTTGTTTTTGCCTACACACACACATACCCCACAGTTCATTGCTGAACTACTTTGAAACATTAGATTTACTATATTCTGCATTACTTTTGGGCCTTTGCATGTGTTGTTTTTAAGTTTTAATATATTTTTAAAATCTAATTTCTAAAACTCTAGTTTTACGCATTCTTTTCAGTGCCTAGATGGTCCCCTGTGCATATATTTCTTTCATATCCCTCCCAGAACTATAGTGGGGTTCTCTTTAGTGGTTGTTTTCTTTCTCTAGTCTGTAGTTTCTTTGAGACTGTTTTATTCCTCACACCAAACATAGCATGATAGCAGGTTTGGGTAAATATTTGTTGAATGATTTTTATTATGCTTCATATTTCTCTAATTTTAGACCTTTGTTTTCTCATAAACTTTCTACTTAAAAATTTTACTTTTACCCAGTAAACTTCAGAAGAGCAAGGGGTTAAACTCAATTCTTTCTCTCAGAAGACTATAAAAACAATAGAAGTGTAAAATTGGAGGAATACAAATAAATAAACATTAAATTATTTAATGTATATAATATGTATTTCCTGACATCCTCTCAACACTTGCATGGCCATGATGTGAAGATTTTATCTGGGGAAAATTAGAACCTTGATATTAAAAGTTAGAACAATGAGCAAGTTGGTAAATTTGAAAAAATGTTAGATTTTAAACAATTATATCCATCATTTTTTTCGTTGTGGATTTAAAGCATATTGGACTTCTCTCAGTACATATCATTAACTATTAGATATTAGATGGTTAAGTATTAATATTAGAGAAAATCCTTTGCTGGCATTGTGTGTTTGTGTATATGCGTGCAACTATTTTCTGTAGAGTTGGATACAGTTGGGAAGCATTGTATTCAATATTCATTTTATAATTCATAACTACATATATTATACCTGGTTAAGATAATTACAAAAGAAAAACAATTTCAAAAGTGACTACACACTTTCAATAGTCACTGAAATGATAGTATTCACTAAGTACTTGGTGATACTATTCATTAACATGATAAAATTTCCCTTAACAACTTGTGGGCTTTTGACAAGCAGTAAGGAAAGGGAGCAAAATTAACCTGAAACTTAGGGTTCTTTTGCCTTTGTAAAGAAAGCAATAAATAACAACATATTTAGTTTTATTTTCAATGACCTACTTGGAAAAATTAGAAATTACTTTCAGTGCTGAGTCTTTCACTAGCTTACTTAGCACAATCCCATTATTTATTCATTTAACAAATATTTGGATAATTTCCAAATGCCAGGAGTTGTTCCAGGAAACAGGGATACCATGGTGAACAAGATATGCATGGCCTTTGGCATCAGAGAGCTCGTGACTTAGTAGGGGAAACAGAAAATTAAAGAAATAATTACAAGTGATTCAAAAAGAATTAAGTTTTAATAAAGAAGGTGAAGACTACAGTGGAGGCACATTGCAGAGGAAGAGATGTTTAAGCCCAGACTTGACAAATGAATGGGACTTAAAGTAGGTGAGGTGTGAACAAGAACTGCTGCAGAATGCTATCTAGGAAGAGGCTCACAGAGAGCAAGCCACAATTTAGGAGTTTGAAAAAGTTGAAGGTTGCTGGACGAATGAGTGTAGGAAGACAGAGAACGTTAAGAAATAACACCAGTGTTGTAGATTGCCTGAGATGTGCAGGGCCTTTTAGGCTCAGGAGAATCTTAGAAGTTGATCAGCCTTTTCATTTTTTATAGATGAGTAAGCTGAGTCCTAAAGTGACAAAATTACACTTTCTGTATGTGTTAATACTGAATAATTCTTATCTACCTATCTTGAATAGGTGCCCTAATGTGTAATTGCCTTATTCACCTAGTTCGGATTGTTACGTCTAAACCAGTGGATTTCACTGTGGTATCACTATGAACCTCATTAGTGTCAAAGTATAGAGCTTACAGCTGTTCCAACTTCTAGCTAAATAATTCAGTTAGACAATGGCTTCATGTAGTTTTGTTGTGTTTTTTTCTCCCTAAAACATCTAGGTTGCAGTGTGTTCATGTTTTTCTGGCCTCTTCATTATGTATTTTAACATGTAACATTCTGGTTTTGGCTACCCTTGAGTGAGCATGAGTGTACCCATGGAAGGTTCCATAGGAGGCTGATTGGAGACTGTGCTAATGAGTGGGCTGTGACCAACTGTTTAACATATGCATCTCCTCACTGCTTTGTGGTTCTTTCCCACCCCCCTCCCCACAATAATTTTCATTATTGTTCCAAAGGAGTTGCTTAATTGTTAGTTATATTTTATTGCATTTTGTGAAGGACTGTGTGCCTTGGTGACATTACAGTACCAGTGGTCTATTCTATATATATCTTAATGAAACAGAAATTTGACTTTGGCCCCTATTGTAGGTTATACTAATCATTTTGTAGGATAGTGCTGTGAATTAAGAAACAAGTGTTTTTTCAGTTCAGCTCAGCATTACTTTCTCAGGTGGAAAAATAGTATGAATCGAGCACTCAGTTGCTGCGAGTATAAATGGGTGTAAATATTTGAGAGGAAGGGTTGGCAATATTAATCAAAACCCTTGAATATCCTTTGACCAGCAAGTTGAATTCTACAGCTTTACATGAGATAAATAACTGGAAAAATGTTTTGTTTCCCCAAAATTTGTTGCATCACTGTGTATAGGGGAATGCAAAATTGAATATACCCAAATACTTTTTAAAAAAATGATAGTGTATTCAAACAATAAGATACTGGCCAACCTTGAAAAACGAGCTTGTTAAAGTATATTTGACATGGAAAGGAAAAGTTATGAAGTGTGATCATAAATCACAGTTTTCTTTCTTTTTTCTTTTTCTTTTTCTTTTTTTTTTTTGAGATGGAGCCTTGCTTTGTCACCCAGGCTGGAGTGCAGTGGCTGGATCTTGGCTCATTGCAACCTCTGCCTCCCTGGTTCAAGTGATTCTTCTGCCTCATCCTCCCTAGTAGGTGAGATTAGAAGTTCATTCTAACACACCCGGCTAATTTTTTTAAAGTTTTTTATTTTTAGTAGAGATGGGGTTTCACCATGTTGGTCAGGCTGGTCTCGAACTCCTGGCCTCAGGTGATCTGCCCACCTCGGCCTCCCAAAGTATTGGGATTACAGGAGTGAGTCATTGCACCCGGCCCCACAGTTTTCATATTTTAGAAGTGTATGTATGCCCATAATTTTGGGAGAATATATGTCAAAATGTTGTCTGTCAGTTTAAAGATTTTTGTTTTCTAATTTATACCCGTATTAGTCATGACTGTTGTGTTGGCAGGTTACAGGACTATAGATGAAATAGTTTTGGTGAAAAGAGAAGCATTTTGGCCCTTGTAACCAATAAGAGGAAAAGTCAGGGGTGAAGCTGGACCTCTCTGGTGCTTGTTCAGGATTCTCCCTCACATTAGTAGTGAAGTACCTATTCCATTCTTGAAGACTTTTTCAATGATTCTGAACTAAAGCTCCCAGGTTCACATTATCACAGCCTCACTGAGAAAAATGAGTTCTCTTCCTAGAGAGAGAGTTTTCCAAAATCATAGGGAAGAATTCTGATTTGCTTAGCACAGGTCATCGTTGACCCATGTATGTGGCATGATATTATGATTGTCAGTCTACATTGTTGGGAAAACCAACAGCTAGTGGCATGCTACAAGTTTAATTTTTGGCTTGTATCATAGTCTGCCATGGATGGCTCCTCCTATCTAGAAATTCTGTCATCTAGAGCTTCAGAGTCCTCCACTGTCATCTATGCATCTGGCTGACAGAGGGAGACAGACAAAAAAGGGGAGTATTGCAAGAGAAGATGTAGGTCCAGGCCTAAATATCATTTCTACCTGTATTCCATTGGCAATAAATCTATTAATGACTTCATCCAAATGCAGGAAAAGCTGGAGATGAAGCCTAGTTGTGTGTCCAGGAGGAGGAGGAAATGGGATGTGAATACACAGCATTCATCTATCATGCCCATGGAAAAGGAAATTAGATTATAGTTTTTTCACCTATAACTTAAAAATGCTTCTTTTATGTCAGTGGACTCACTGCATGTTCTTCTATTCTTGGCAGACACTGCAGATTAATCCTGGCACTCTTTTCTGCAAAGCTTTGATTTTGCCTCAGAGTGCATCCATATACAGTGCTTTAGATTGTCACTGTCAATCACTGTTGACACTTAAGATGAAATAGACTTGCTATCCCTAGTCTAGGCAATATATCCATGCTGGATACTAAAGCAAGCTGCTCACTAGATTTACATAGACCCAGGAATTGCATTTAGCGTGGATGGTTCCAAGCTGGGATTCTTCTGCCAGTGACCTTATCTTTATAAGCTAGTAATTCAGTGATTTGTATTGTTACGCCCTAGGGAGAAGTTCTTCCTCTCTCTGCTCGATAGCAAAAGGTAGTTGTTCTTGATTTTACATTTTGCATTAGTGGAAACAGTAATAGCTATTGTGAGACAGGGAAAAGACATTTTGAATTTTGCATTTAATATTTAAACTGTCTTCCAGCATCGAGTCTGATATTAATCAATTGCCTGAAAATATATCTAATGCAAAGCATATTAGTACCCAAGAAATTTTCTTTGAGTTGTCACTTAGGTACCTACATGAATATAGTTTCTTTTTCAATTTAAGATAATTTTTGATTCAGTTGTTTGATGTATGATACATTAGCAGTCTCTCCACTACAAGATTCAAGTGAAGAAAAAATAAACGCGCCCTTTAGAGTGAAGGAGAGGCTCATGTGTGAGCACTTACTGTGCCTGGCCCATGTATGTGATTGATTGATTTCATCTTCACAAAGCCCATTAGTTAAATACTCTTATTCCCAGTTTACAGAGGAGGAAAACAAGGCCCAAGGAGGTTAGAAAATTCATCCAAGGTCCCACGCCTAATGAGGGGAGGAGTCAGGATTTCTTCACTGGTCCTAACTGCAAGACTTATGCTTTTTTCTTTTATGTAATGATTTTTGTTTGTTCTCTGTCTTTAGTGGCACAGGTAGCAATAATCAAAAGCAAAAACAAAAATAGTTAAAACATCAGGCCCAGTGTGGTGGGGTAATCCCAGCTACTCAGGAGGCCCAGGAGGGAGGATCACCTGAGCCTAGTAGTTTAAGACCCAGCATGGGCAACATAGTGAGACCCTGTCTCAAAAACAAAAACAAAAACAAAAACACACCACATGACCATATGATTGTTTTAGGAAAAAAAATGGGGTGAAATCCAAAGACAGCTAATTAACTAGATGGGTAAAGCTCTGTGAAGGCCCATCTCTAGCTAATAGGGAAAAAAGTGGAAGGGGGTGGGTTCAAATGACTGTCCTTGAGCCAGTCTCACCCCTCATCAGTTATGTCTTTTGGTGATTTGCTACTGAAGCATTGTTTTAACATGCTTGTTAATTAAGGACCTTGGGGGTGGTGGAAGGTACAGCAGAAAGGGCGCTGATTTGTGATCGGAGCACCTAGTGTAATTCCAGGCTCTGCTGCTTTCTGACTGTGATCTTAGCTACATTAATTTAATTTCTTTAGACCCCAGTCTCCTCTTTTGTAAGGCATCATGGGGTTATGGTAACATTTAAATGAGTAATTTTTTTTTTTTTTTTTTTGAGACGGAGTCTCGCCGTGTTGCCCAGGTTGGAGTGCAATGGTGCAATCTTGGTTCACTGTAACCTCTGCATCCCAGATTCAAGGGATTCTTCTGCCTCAGCCTCCTGAGTATCTAGGATTACAGGCACGCTCCACCACACCCAGCTAATTTTTGTATTTTTAGTAGAGGTGGAGTTTTGCCATGTTGGCCAGGCTGGTCTTGAACTCCTGACCTCAAGTGATCTACCCACCTTGGCCTCCCAAAGTCCTAGGATTACAGGCGAGTACATTTGTTAAAAATGGCAATAATAGCAACAACAAACTTCAGTCCTTACTCTATAAATTATTGTTATTAGAGGAAAGAGCCTTTCAGAATCTAATAGTTATCTTCCTAGGTATCTTTCAGGTACTGTAAGCAAAATAGATATGTACAAAGAGCTCATCCTCAGCTGCTCTGGGCTTATCTCTGGCATCTGCTTGAGAGTTGATAGTTTATTCTTGGAAGATATGAGAAGAGAATGGGGCAATTATGCCTTCACTGTACTGTTTCATAATTTGTTTGTTGATAAATGTAATTACCAAAATATAAGTTTACTTTATTAAAATGATCTCCTAAAATCAAATACAAATGACTTTGGAGTGTCTGTTATGGCTTTCCTTTATTAGTATAGATTGTTGAGACTTGATAGGTTTAGACTTAGCATTTTTTAGATATTACTTTACACTTTTCAAATATTGAGGTTTTTGTTAAAGAAGATTATTGCTTCTTTAAGAAAATAATGGTGGTTGTCCATTGAAGTGCTTCAAATAGATGGAAAGCAATAAAGTAAAACATATGTGGAATGACTTTATTATTGGGCCTGGGTTTTTCGTGGTCAGCATCGTACACTATTCTTAGGTTGGAGTTGAAGACGTAAATGCCAACAGGGAGACACTAAATATATTTACACTGACCACTAATAAATTGCCATTGAGGAACAATTTGTAAAATATTTAGAAAAAGAGTTGATCTAATAGGGAAGTTAATTTGAAAATGACAATCAGTAGTTGTGGTGAATCTCAATATACATTGTATATACTAATAGTGAAATATATTTGAACTTTGACAATTTTAGTACTAATGAAAAGGTAGGCAAGACTGAGAGGAACCATATGACAGAATTTAGTTAGTAAATAAGGTTACTGATATTCATTGTTTGGATTGAAGATGTTTTGAAAAATTGTTAGTGGATAATTTAATCATTTCACATTTTACATTTAAGAATTTAGTTCTTGTAGCTAACAATAAGCTATGTAATTGTGCTTAAGAATTTATAATATTTAATAAACTAATTTACCAGGTACAATATAACTTTAGGGAGGTTATAATTCATAGAGCTTGTCAAAATCTTAAGTAGGTTATCATTAAGAGCTATCTTATTTTTAAACATTTCGTATGTGTTGTTATGTATTTCTTAAAATTGCTACACTTAGCCAGGCTCTATTTAAGAGTGTGAAAAGGACAAATGTCTACCTTGACTTAGAAGTACTATCTTTAGTTAAACTTTTGATTTTAAAAACCAAGAATTAATTATCAGTAGCAGAGCATTAGACTTGAAATGCATAAGAAATTGATTATTAGCAATTTCTATGTCATAGTGTGATTCATTATGTATATCAAATTTTTGTTACCTTATTTAAAATGGTGTTATAGTGTAGTTTAATTTTCCTTATATTTTATGAAAACCCTTAAAAATATTAATGCCATTCTTACACTAATTTAGTAATAATTTTTAGACTGCTAGTTAGTACAGGAACTAATCTAATACTGCCCATCTCATTTTTCTTAATGTGAAGAGTTAAAAATGGAAAGGTCCTAGAGCATGAGATATACAAGCAGAAATTGCCCTTTATAAGACTTACCTGTCTCTTGTGAGCTAAAGATTCGTTATTCCTGTTTCAAAATTTGTTCCTATGGAAATGCATCTGATTTTAGTAGGCCTTCTCTTTCCTTAGAGGTATATTAGTCAGAATGGATATTACCAACCAAACAAAACACTTTTTCAGTGTATCTGTTGCTTTAGCAGAGAATTGAGTATTTTATTATTAATGTGTAACTGAGCTGCATTGTTTTCTTAGACCTATAAACCTTGTTTCAACAAGTGCTTCCTAATTTTGAGATCTGAAAGTATGTTCCAGCATCTTTTGAGTGATACAATCAAAGTATGAGGAGATTACAAGTCTTTTAAAAAGTTGTGCTAAAGGAAAAATACTTCAGAAATGTGTTACATTTGTTTTGGATCACAGTATTATTTATTTCTCAAGAAGAGATTTATTCATCATGATAGTATTAATAAGAATTCCCTGAAAAAAAATCAAATATTCAAATTAAGTTATTGCTTTCGTAACCGTAATCATTAGGAAAACTCTCAAATGTGATGCTCACTTTTATCCTGTGTTTATAAAAATTTACTTGAGAGGATTTTTATATTAAACAAAAATGCAAACAAGATTTTAATTCGTTGTTCAGCAAAAGGATCGAATAGGAAAAAATCATTAAGATTAGTAAAAATGTTTTAATTTATAAAATGAGAAAAAGTAAATGATGAGAAATAGAAAGGAAATAAAAGGAAAAAATGAAGACAATTATAGTAATATACTTAAGATAAAATTTTATATATTGAGAAAAAGGTTAAGAGTTAAATGTCAAAATAGAATGTGTAAGGTAGAAGAAAAAGGAATGCAAGACTGCTAACATGAAGAAATAAAATGTTTGGAAACAAATTTTTGGCATGGATTAATAGAAAAGTATGTGGATATTACAATATTCACAATCTTTGAGGAGTGATGTCAAAAATCATTTAATGAATTGTTTTCTAAATGCGTGCCCTCATTCTTTTCTTTACTGTCTTCTCTTCTGATTTTTGTACTTAGATTATGGAATGAAGGGAGCACCATCATACTGAATTTGAATTACTTTTTACTAGGTATTTTTATATTTATCTCAAAATTATTTGGAGGTTTTCATTTTTAGTGCTTATGTTCATTTTTACTAGTAGACTACTACTTTTTACCATTTTTTGTATGAGTAAAATATATTAAAGTTCATTTATCACAGCTCTATTCCACTAATTTTTACTAGAGACATAGCATATTATTCTAGGTGTTAGTTTTCTTGCTTTTATGGTTTTATAATTTGATAGGAAAGCAAAAACAGAATTTTTAATTTTGAGGGATTAATCGGATGACAGTTTGAAAATTGCTATGTAGTCTCATAGACATGTTGTAAAGACCTCAGTATATTCAAGTATAAAGAGATAGCTGACAGTTCATGAATCACGCTGGCTGCTCTGTTATCAAGCTGTTTTCACCTGCCACCAGCTTCCCTTTCTTTGGGTGGTCCTAAATGTCTTTGTCCCTAATGTTGCAGATGGGATAGCAGAAGGTTTCCTAAGCTCCACTCTGAACCATGATGGGTGGCACACCTGATGGTGAAGGATCATAGAGCATATACACCCTTGCCACTTCTGAGCAATGCTTAATTTCATCGTGGGTTGGGGATATAGGTAAACAGAGGGTCTTCCACGAACTTACCACTTAGTGAGATGCTGTAGGAAAACAGAAAAGACACAACCACCTCTGCTGGGAGCATTATAGGATAGACATATAAGCAAACTAATAGTAACATATCATTATAAGTGATAGCATGGTGGTATGATTGATGTATTTTGAAAGCACAGAGGTGGAAATGGGAACGTTTGCCTGAAGGTAGTCAGGAAAGGCTTTTTAGAAATGGTGGTGTTCACTTTTTGAGGCCGTGGCGGGTAGATCACGATATCAAGAGATCAAGGCCGTCCTGGCCAACATGGTGAAACCCCATCTCTACTAAAAATACAAAAATGTAGCTGAGTGTGGTAGCACATGTCCGTAGTCCCAGTGACTCAGGAGGCTGAAGCAGGAGAATCGCTTGAACCTGGGACATGGCAGTTGCAGTGAGCCGAGATCGCACCACCGCATTCCAGCTTGGTGACAGAGCAAGACTCCGTCTCGAAAAAAAGAAATGGTGATGTTTGGCTGGGTATTGAGGAACAAATAGGAGTTTTCCAGACAAAGAAGCATGACTAGACATGGCATGGCATATTTTGTATATAATAAAAAGAGAGGAAGGTTGGGGCTTTGTAGAAAGAATCACTGATGTCAGCCCTAAGTTTTATTTTATTAAGCAGTAAGAAGCCAATGCAGAGTTTCAAACAGGAGAGCTCCATTATCACTTTTATGTTTTACAAGTATACAGCTGGTTATGTAGAAGATGGCTTCATTAGAGCAAAAGGAGACTAGATAAAAAGATATTAGAGTTAGTCAAATGATAATAAGATCTTGAATAAGGAAATAACCAAGGGAATTAAATGGAGAGACTAGATTTGAAAGGAAATTCTGATGCAGAGGCTATGGGATCATATATGAAATGTGAGGGAGTGGAGATAAGAGACCAGAGAAACCTAAAATTCTAATCTTGGCCCATAATGGAGTCAAATTCCATGGGTTTGAAAATATTTTTAGATATCTCATGCTCAACACATCCAAGAGGAACCCTTGTCTTCCACATCCCTCAACTTATCTCAGTCATCCACCTCTCAGTAGATAACAACTGCATCTATTCAGTTGCTCAAGGCAAAACTTTGAAGTTACTTTACTCCTTTATTTCTCTCCTACACCCATTTCCTTCAGTCAGTCAGGAAAATTAGTTGGCTCTATCTGTCTGCAAAATAAATATAAATCCTACAACCTCCATTGCCCCTGCTAGTCCCCGTTTTCATCATCTCTTACCAGGGTGACTGTGATGGCTGCCCAATTCTGCTTCTGTCCTTCCCCCCATTCTCGACAAAGTACTCTTAACACAGCAGTTGGAGTAATGCTTTCAAACATATTTCCAGTCATGGCACTGCTATGCTAGTAAACCCCCATTTCACTTAGCCAAACCTTCAAAGGGTTTATAATGGCTCTTCCAAATATCTGGATAAGTGAATGTGTGTGGTGGTCTCTGCCCAAGATAAGCTTACACTAGAGAGGGAGAAAAAGGAATATATGTATAGAGAAAATCATATTATTTATTATTTTTAAGATCTAGGACACACCGTGATACAAGTATAATTTAGAAATTCTAAACCACTTATATTTTAGTTGAATTTCAGGTGAACTTCATCACAAACATATGGCCCATTTAGGATATTATTATTTTTATTTCCTGAAGGACATGAAATAATTTGCTGCTAATTTTTTCTTAAAACAATGTTTTTATTGTCACCATATTAGGTAAGAATAACTAAAACCATACAGTAAGCATAAGTTCATTTGAAGTGACTGATATTTTACCACAAATCCCCCTGAACACCTCACTCTATCTACATTACAAGAACTCGTTAAACCCAAGTATGAGATTATCAGCAAACTAAAGGGTTAACAGCTAGGTTTCATGAGGCAGAGAGTACCTGGCTAACTCTGGTAATCAAATAAGTCATGTTAAGCCCTGTATTATGTCCATTTCTCAGTACCAAAACTTAATAAACTTGAGCTTTATCGAGGACTTTTTATGATAATTTTTATATAAAAATTATTATCCAAGAAAACTAGAACCGAAGTAGCATAACTTTCAGGCCCATCAACAAAAAAAGGAATTATTGTTAATTAGCAAGAGTGTACAGTTAACACACTGGTAACACTACCTCTCTTTTTTTCTAACAGGCTTTATAGAAGTTGGCATTCATCTTGTCCTTACTCAGTTGTACTCTCATGGGAAACAGCAGTAAAGAAAAGTTTGATTATGGTCTGTGGTCTACTAATTGAAATTAGAATTGGTAAATTTAGTGTCATCCATTGAATCATTCTGTTAATCCAAATGGATATAATCATTGGCCTAAAAGATGTTTAAGCTGCTGTATATTACACTTGAAATTTGGCTGAGCCACCTAAAGCACTAGATAATATAAAAGCATGAAAGTTGATTATTTTCCCATATAGTGGCCTGGGCCCAAATTGGGCCTTAAATTTCAGTAATTTATTAGCTGAATTAGTCACCAAAGACCTACTAGCCACAGTTTAAAGCACGAATCTTTATAAGTGCTTTAAACAAAAGAGGCTCTTCCTTAATGTTTAAACTTTAATAAAACTCCTTACACTCTACCCTTGATTTGTTATTAAATACCTCTGTAGCCAGTAACTCTAAAAACACTAAAGTAGTGAATTTTATCGAGAGTTATATAAATATTATCAGCTTATTCAGATGAGCATTTCATGTCACCAAGATACTGCTTAACTAAGTAACCAGCTATTACCTGTAGCGTTCATATAATTTTGTATGCTTTGTAGGCCTGGTGCAGGAAGTACTCAAGTAAAAGATAAGAAAAAAGAAAAAAAAAAAAAAAACAGTGTTGACTGTGGGATATTAAGGAAGGTTAGAATTTAGGCAACAGAGGTAAAGACAGAGTATGTTCCAAGTTCGCAACAAACATTTAATCAGTGTCTACTGTGTATCTACTGGTGTAGACACTTGGGCTAGCTTAATGAACCAAAAAACTAAAAATGCTTTCCTTGTAGAGCTTACATGTGAGGTAAGGATAAGAGAATCAAAAAGAAATAAAAAGGTAAGTCAATTGGGTAATATGTTAAAGGCGAAAAAAAAAAAGACCTATTTTTTAAAAAGATGGAAGCACAGATAAGGGATTGCATTCAGTAAGGCCTCGAATGTGAGATAAAGATGACTGGATTTTCTTTGTAGGTGATTGGCTATTGAAATTATCTGGAACAAAAGAATAATCAGCTCAAAAAGTTGTTTTGAGAACCTCAGTTTTGCTGAATGCAGAAAGGATTGGAGAGATGGGGAATCTACTTGGCAGAACTGTCTTAGAAGTCCCGAAGCAGGTTCTGCAAAGTTGGTAGGAGGTGGTTGTAGGGAAAAGGTTAGAGTTGAAGACATGAAGAAGTTCGTGCCACTTAGTATGGTGTCAACATAGGAAGAGCAAAGGGTCAAAGATAACAGAGGTTCCTACCCTAGTTTTGCCCCATAGAATTGTTAAAGAAGAAATGAAACAGTGTGTGATAGTCTTATAACCTGCTGAAATTAGTGATTATTCTTACGTTTTCCTAACTTGAATTATTTTTAATGACAATGGGATGGATGTTGTCTGACAGGGAAAACCAAAGTATTTATTATTTCCTTGTTTTTCTCTCTTAGTCTGTGCTAAACAACACAGCAGGCATTGTTCCTGCTGCTTCTAACTTTTTGCCAGAAGCAGGATTTTTTCCAATATGGAAGGAGGCCTGGACCCCAAACTGTCAGGTGTTGCTATATTTGTGGGTGGCACAGAGGGAGTTTTTTCCATCTAGCAATTATGCTCTGAGGGTGTGACCAGGCAGCTGTGTTAACGTGGGGTATATTCTGACCATTCTAATAACTTTCTCTAAAGCATAAATACTGGGACTGTGGTATCCAATCATAAATCTTGTCTTGTTTAGACACTGAGGGACAACTTTTGCTTCTTTTTCTAACAGGAGCTTAGATCAGTAAAGGAGTATATTCTTTAAACTAAAGAGAATTTTAAAGGTCTGTGCTCATATTGAATATTCTCCTCCCTTTTTTGCTACTTATTGGTTATCTTCTAGGAAAGAGGCACAGATGTTGGTGTTGTAACTCATTTGAAGAATAATTGTCATGGCTTTCTCCCTCCATCTGTTCTTTTGAAAAAATGGAGTCATTGCAGAATGGTCCTAGGGTTTCTTGTAACTGTGATTAGTGTCAATGTGATATTAAATAGTTTCTGATTTTTAAAACATTACAGAGCTCCAAGACTTGGAGCAACTATTGCAGGTTTTTAAGATAAGGAAAAAGGAGCATTTGTTATGGTTCTCTCAAAAAAGACTTGTTTCATATCTACTGTATTTCAGGAATTTTGTTGGTGAAGCAAAGCTTGCATTCTAGTAAAGTGCACAGATATGTGAATAAATCTGCATGATATTGTGAGATGAGCTATAAAGATGTGTACAGAATGTGACAAAAAGGACTTTGTTTGGCAAGGTCCAAGGAATCTTGCAAAGGAGGTATTGTTTGAGCATCTAGGATGAATGGGAGCCCACTCATGGACAGGTGGAAGAAGAAAATGTCAGGCCAGGGGAATAGCATATGCAAACACATACAGTTGTGAAAGAGCATGGGAGCTTCTTGTTTGCAAGCAGGCTCTGTGTGAAGAAGTAGCAGGAAGTAATGGAAGGTGGGTGGCAGGAGATCTGTGTCAGCCTTTCCCAACCCATGTTCCTCATCTGAACCATAGAATTCAGAGGATGATTTGAGTGACTGTTTTCTTAATTTTGTCAATGATCATATTTAATGCCAGTCCAGATGCATGAAAGAGAAGTCTTACATACAATGACTGCTTTAGGGTATTGGGAATCTCAGGTTGAAGGGGACTAGATTGTATGAAACTATTCATTTCATCAGACATAATCACATTCATATTTAGAACTATACTTTTGAGAGCTGATTAAAAATAGAAGGAGAAAAATGGCAGGGAAACAAAGGTATGAAGCAATTGTGATAGTGATCCACACAGAAGATTATTAGAAGATTATTAACACAGAGCAGGAAAACTGTTCCAGAGATTTGTAGGAGGTGGTATCTGTGTGATGTGGTGGTTGACTGAATGTGGAAAATAAGAAAGAAGACAAGGATGATGCTGAGCTAGAAAGCTGAGGGGCCTTTGTGGATGGTGGTACCTTTATCTGAGCTAGGCAAAGTTGGTTTGAAAAGAAGGTAATGATTTCCATTTTTGTCTTGCTGATACATCTTAGATTATCCTGGCATACTAGAAGTATGGGCGTGGAAGAGATTGATTAATGTGTTAGTCCATTTTGTGTTACTATCAAGGAATACCGGTGGCTCGGTGATTTATAAAGAAAAGAGGCTTATTTGACTCATGGTTTTGCAGGTTGTACAAGTGTGGCGCCAGCACCTACTTCTGGTCAGGACCTCTGGAAGCATTTACTTGTGGTAGAAGGCAAAGGGGGAGCAGGCATGTCACATGGCAAGAGAGGGAGCAAGAGAGAGGAGGAGGGGCCAGGCTCTTTTTAACAATCAGATCTCCCATGAACTAATAGAGAAAGAATTCACTCATTACCATGAGGACAGCAACAAGCCATTCACGAGTGGTCCACTCCCAAGGCCCAAACACCTTCCATTAGGCCCCACCTCCAACATTGGAGATCAAATTTCAACATGATAGTTGGAGAGAACAAATATCAAAACTATATCACTTATTAAGAGTCTTGACTAAGAACAGAAGAGGACTGAGGAAATCATCTTAGGCACACCTATTATTTAAGAGTTTGGGGGTCTTAAATAATAAGAGAAAGGCCGGTAATGGAGACTGAGAAGGAAAGGCAGAGATAAGAAAAAGGCTAGAAAAGGGTGGTTTCCCCAAATCCCAGGAAATATGACTTTTAAAAACCAGATCAGGATTGACGCACAGAATAGGGTGGAAACGAGAATGCCCATTGGTTTTGGCATTTTAGAGGACACAGCTGACCTGGGAGCAGTTTAGGAAGCATGATGGGGATGATGGTCATATGGTAGAGGCTTCTAGAGGCTAGCTGGTTATAATGAGGTCCCGAGTCTTGAGTGAAGAAATGGAGACAAAGATTAAGTGTGAGATTAGGGAATCTAGAGTATAGTACAGGCATAAGAGAGGGATCTTATGTTTCATTTTCCTAAAAAAAAAAAAAACAACAAAAGAAGAAGAAGAATGGCTAAGGATGTGCTTAGAAGATATAGGGGAGAGGATATAATAGAAAGAAGAAAGAAATAAAGAAATAGGCCAGGTGCAGTGGCTCAAGCCTATAATCCCAGCACTTTGGGAGGCTGAGGTGGGCAGATTGCTTGAGCCCAGGAGTTCAAGATCAGCCTGGGCAACATGGCGAACCTCCGTCTCTACAAACAAACAAACAAAAACACAAAAATTAACTGGGTGTGGTAGCATGTGTCTGTCATCCCAGCTACTCAATTAGAAGCTGAGGTAGGAGGATCTCTTGAGCCCAGGAGGTTGAGGCTTCAGTGAGCCATGATTGTGCCACTGCACTCTAGCTTGCACAACAGAGCGAGATCCTGTTTCAAGGAAAAAAAAAAAAAAAGGAATTAAAGAATAATGACAGAGTAGGCAGAAGAAAGCCTGCTGCAGGAATGAGAGCCCAGAATATGGTATGGTCTCAGGAAGGAGGAAGGAGGAAGGACTCTTTTTTCTCCAGGATTGAGGAGAGAAAACAGTGGACCATCATGTCACCAAATGGAAGCGAAGTCCAGAGGGTATCAGGAGAATTAAAGGAAGCTTTCATTAACCTGTAACTTAAAGAAACATTGCTGTGTGCTTATTGTTCCCCATTCTGTTACTTGATCATGGGAGCTCTGTGACCCATAGTTTCAAATTTAAAATCATATGGAGTTTACAGTGTTTTTCAGTCCAGGATTTCTGCCACCATTTGTCATTCTAGAACACTTGGGGGAATGGTAGACCAGGATTGATCATCTTTTGTACAGCTTATTATGCTCAGAGTTGATTATTGATTGACAAATACCCCTCTCATCTCTCTTTCTCTCTCAACCCTTGCTCTCATGGAGCACTGCTGCTCAAAGTATACATCCCTTCAGTTACCTATATTTTATAGTATTCTCTACCTCCAGTAAATGCAGTTCTTTTCTTTTTCTTGCTTGTTTTTCCCTTGATTTTTTCTAACTTTTTTTTTTCCTGAGGTGGCTAGTAATAGTTGTCATGTTGTAAACTATAGATGAATCTTCTGTGGATTTTTGTATATGTACCATTGGTCTTTATCTTGATTATCTAAACAGATGAGGGAAAAGAGTTCAAGAGAAATGTAGGAAATAGGCATCTCTCTCTTTGGACAGCAGGGCTTTCCAAAAGCTCTAAGGTTGTGTGTGTTGTTCCACAGGGCCTAGAGGGATAGAAAACCTCCTCAGAGCCAGTGACTGCTCCTGGTGAAAATCAAAGTTTAGGCCAATGCTATCTGGGGACCTCAGGAGAAAAGGAAACAGCCAGGATAGAACAGTTTGATAGGATTTTGTGGGAACCTATAATTGCTTCAGAAATTATTAGGTTGAATTATATAAAATTGCTGATGGTGTTAACCATTTTTGACTGACAAAAATGGTAATTTCATATAATTCAACCTAGTGATTCTAAAATATACTTTTGGATCATAACCCCTTCAAAAGCTAGGGACTGCTATGCTTGATTATGTGTGAGAGTCCCTTTTCTGTAAATCATTTTTTGGTTATAATTATAAGCAGCATGCACACATATTAGGTTCTTACAGACTGTTACTCAGGCAGCATGGCCATTTGGCCACAACTAAAACTAGATAAGTGTTGGTCAGAAGCTGGAACAGCTTCCCCGGGGTCCTACTGCAGCTCAACTTCAATCCCTGAGATCTCCAAACTCTTACTCTAGGCAAACAGTTCTCAACAGGCTACAAAGTCTGGACATGCTGTTGATTGTCTTGGAGGGAAGGAGGATTTTACTGGCATATTGTGGGTGGAGGTTAGGGATGCTGCTAAACATCCTCAATACACAAGACAGGCCCTCATAATGAAGAATTTTCTGGCCCAAAATATCAGTAGTGCCAAAGCTAAGAAACTTGTTCTAGACTGAGCACTAGAGAACTCAAGAAAATGCCTGCAAACTTGTATATCATCCTTTTTAGTGGTATGAAAAGTTTATAAACAGGAGGGCAGAACTAAGAAGAATTAAGTTTGGAGAAGATATAATAGAATAAAATGGATTGCCTAAATATCCTACAGTTGTGAAAATGCCTGTCTGGTGAACATGCTTAGAGAACTTAGACTTGGATAGTTTTAAAAAAGAGTTGGGTCATCAGAGAGTGAGTTTCTGATGGAATGTGACAGTGCCAAATTTTTTCTACTGCTTTAATGAAGGGAAATGAAAACAAGAACAGAGGTTATAGAATAGGATAAGAGGGACATTGCCATACAGAAAGTAAACATTTAAAACTTTACTTATTCCTTTTGAATTGAGTAGTTGATGTGTCTACTACTATGGTTACTAAGGTGGGTACATTTTCGGGTATGAATAGTGGTATAGGTATGAATGGTGGGGAGGGGAAAGTAATATGATAAACTCTTTAATCCTGAATTTTTAAACTTGATAGAGAGAGGTCTAGCCTTTTATTTGGCATAAATTACCTGGGTGACCCAGAAAGTTCTGTAAATATATTTGACTGAGTTGCTCTTAGCTCTGAGAGCTATAAAGATATGTTAAGAGGTGTACTTATAAAGAACTGTTAATAATTGAGTATATGAAGCATTATCTGTGCTATGGGAAAGACAGCTGTATTTTGATTTAGCTTAACTTTTTGAAAAAAAATGTAAGTGGACATGAGTAGTATATAATTTTGTGTTGCTGATTGTGAACACTGAAGTTTTTTAAATCTTAGAAATCACTTTATTCTAGAACTATATTCTGATTAATATTTAAGTTCTCTAGGTAGCTCACCAAGCCTGAAGTGCATTGAAGCCTAGGGCTGAACTACTTGAAGAAACTAATCATTGTTACAGTGTTTTAAGGATTAAAAACATAAAGTTCTATTTGGAGGTGTCAGAAAGATCTTTCCTCTTGACTCCAAACTATGGTGGAACTAGGAACTTGATTCATTTTTCTACCTGTTGGATAGAAGAGAATGGAATGGGTTGGCCTGGTCAAGGATCTCAGCTGTGCAGGGCTTCATAGAAAAAGAAGAGATAGGGCCTGGGGCTTCAGGGGTTGACCTACTGAAAGGTTTGCCTTTCTGCTGCTATCAACTTTTATTTCTAAATTTCTGAACAGTCTTCATTTCTCCCGACAATTTACTTATCAGCAAATGTAGTCTCAGCAACTTCTCCTCAGTGTTTTTAAAGAAGTGAAAAAACAATATTTTTAAAAACTAGTTTTCCCTTTTCTTTTTTCCCCCTAGGAATTAAGGATATTTATGGAGGGGAAGCTTAAATTCAGGTATCCCTCAGTATCTGTGGTGGATTGATTCCAGGACTCCCTGTGGATACCAAATTCCGTGGAAGCTCAAGTGCCTGATACAAAATGTAGTGTTTGCATATAACCTGTGCACATTCTCCTGTATGCTTTAAGTCATCCCTGGATTACTTATAATACCTAACACAATGGGAATGCTATGTAAATAGTTGTTATCCCATATTGGGTTTTTATTTGTATTTTTTTATTGTTGTATTTTGTGTGTGTGTGTGTGTGTGTGTGGTGGTTTTCTTTTCAATTATTTTCCATCTGAATTTGGTTGAATCTGAGGATGTGGACCCTGTGGATACAGAAGGCCAGCTGTATTTTTTTTTCATTTCACTTAGATATTATTTCTTTCTTTTTACTTAAATCCTGCAGTAAAGTGAAATTATGTATTGAGAACTAAAGTTGTATTCCTTGGTACTTCTGAGAGAAAACAGACTTGAATTGTTATTGGATGATTCCTCCTAGGAAATAAGATGAGGGCCATCTTAGATCCAGTCCTGTGATAGCCTTGGAATGAAAAATAGAAAAGAATTTGGGAGACATCTTAGAGATACAGATACAGCAAAGGAGAAAAGTCCCAAATGCCCGCAGCAGCAGTTGCCATTTCTGAACTATTTATTTTTAGGAAACATAAGTTTCACGTGTGTGGGTAGGCAGCTTGATTGGAACAGAAAACTGATGCCTTGTGTCTGCTGTTTGAGTCCCATTTATGAAACACTGCCTTTTTTTTTTTTTATGGCTCAAGAGCACTCTACCAGCAAGTATTGAATATAAGGAGTTAACTAAGGATTAAATAGCTATTCTTTTCTGAGGATAGAGTAGGAAGTGATGGTTTGTGGTTAGAGCATGAGGGTTAGATATTTTTAAAAGACATTCAAGGCTGGTCAATCAGTGTTGGGAGATGGTAAGTTTACCAATATGGTAAATTCTTCTCTAGAGACACCTAAAATACTGTTTTGGAGATAATTTGAATGTAAACTCCTGAAGTTTATTTTTAGTTCATGGTTCTTTGAAAAAGAAAAAAAAAAACCTCAAGGCTGTCATGTAAATAGGACGTGTGTTAATTTACCTGACATACTTGAAGACTAGACGTGGTAATTGATCATTGTGTGGCAGTAGCAGGAAATCAGTAACCCAAGCTGCTCGTATCTTCTAAAATCTCCCTAGCAACGAAGTCAGCAAAGGCCATCCTTCCAGCAATTACTGCCAGCTTAGAGAACTGGCTTGAGATTCTTTGTGGATTGCCCAGAACACCTAGATCTTCTGTTTCAGTAGTGTGTTACAAATGGTCATCTTCCACCACTATAGAATGATCTGTGTTTTTACTTATCCTTTTAAAGTTCTATTCCTATAAATTTCTGATTCTTAAAGCACAGAGTTCTTTTGAGAATCCCATGATAATTTATAAGAAAACAATCAAAAGAGGATAAAATATAAAAGCAATATAGTATTTCAGCTGGCGTGCATGTATTATTTCTACCTCACAGAAAACTGTAGGATAAGGAAATCGAATGACTTGCTTAAAGTCACATTGTTAATGACACAACAAGCTATGCACAAACCCTAAAAGACAAAAATATAAATTTCCCATTTTTGTCTAAATAATTTTCTACTACCCTAGGGATTGACAATATTTGGCACATGGCCAGCTTCCTCCACCATCCCCTTCTGAAGTAATAGTGGTGCTTGGCCCCAGTTTCAGACTCATGCAGGTGGTTGGAAATTTTGCTGGCTCTTGGAGCTCTGTGAGTTCATGGTGTTACATTCATGGTCATTATCTCCTCTACTCCAACTGGTCAGTAGAATCATAATCAGTAATTTATACTGTTCATTCTGAAGTGTTGCTGATGCCTGTACCTCAGACTGGCCTACATTGAGAACATTTTGGGGTATAGCTTGCCAGTGATTCTGAAATGACTGACATAACTCTGAGGGCACCCCCTTATCTGCTCCATAGAAAGTAGAAATCCCTTTGAATGTGTCTCAAACATTGCACAAGGCATGGAGTCTCTTGTAGTTGGGAATGAAGTTAAGGAAGAGAGTGAGAAGTAGGTGGAAGTGGGTGGAAAGAGAAACATGAACTAGATACAAGCACGGCTCACCTACAGTGCTTTTCTTTCCTTTTTCCAGAGAGTGTGCAAGAGGTATTTTGTCCAGTTGTTCCGGGGCTGCAAGCTTATCATTCTTTGTTCCTTTGGTATCTTATGTCTTCCTCCCCACATCAAATCTATCAGCTATTCCTCTTGGCTCTGCCTTTGGAATATCCAGAATCCTACCTTTTGTTTTCCCGCTTCTATCCCATTGCCACACTAATATAGGCTCATTATCAGCACTCACCTGAACTATTAAAATAACCTCTTTTATTTGTCTCCCTGACTCCCCTTTCCCCACCCAGTCTTTGCTCCATATAGCCACAGTAGTAATTCTTCAAAATAAAACTTGGGTCACAATACTCCCCTGACCAAAACCCTCTAGCAGCTTCCCATTACATTTTGAGTGAAATATCAAGTCCCTTCTGTGACCTATAATGCACAGAGTTGTCTGGAACCTGGTCAGTTCTCTGTCTGCCACTCTGTCCCTTGCTTGCTGTTCTCCAGTCGCACTGACGTTCTGGTTCTTTCTTGAATCTCTCAGGCATGCCCTTGCCTTAGGACCTTTGCTTTTGCTGCTTTCCTCTGCTGGAGTGTTCCTTCCCAAGATTACTGAATCGCTGGCTTTCTCACTACATTTAGACCACTTCAAATTTCATTTCTTTGGGGAGGCCTTTTCTGATCACCCTATCTGAAGCAGTATCCTCTATCTATTTATCTTCTTACTTTTTTATTTTTCGTAACATTATCTGTGCTCGACGTTGTATATCTAGTTGTCTGCCTGTTTCCTTCATTAGAATGTGTGCTCCATGAAGGCAGACACTGTCTGTTTTGTTCACTGCTATTATATGTAGATAATAGATAGAACAGTGCCTGGCGCATAGTAGGCACTAAATAAAAATGTGTTAATGAATTAATATATTAATCAACAAAGTATGCCACATTCTTTTTTTTTTTTTTTTTTTTTTTGAGACAGGGTCTTACTCTGTTGCCCAAGTTGGAGTGCAGTGAGGCAATCATAGTTCATTGTAACTTTGAATTACTGGGCTCAAGTGATCTTCCCACCTCAGCCTCCCAGCAGCTAGGACTTTTTGTAGAGATGATGATGTCTATCCATTTTGCCCAGTCTGGTCTCGAACTCCTGGCCTCAAGCAATCATCCTGCCATGGCCAAATCTTTTTTGACATAGGCAGCCAAAGGGTGAATCTAATTACAATTTGTGTGTGTGTGTATGTGTGTTGTGTGTGTGTGTGCGTGTGTGTGTTCCTTCAAGTGTGTCAGGCTCTGTGCTATATACTTTGCTTGCATTACCCAATTTAGTGAAACAGCTCTCAGGTAGGTGCTATTATTATCTCCCTTACGGTAATAAAGAAATGGAGGTTAAGAGAGGCAACTTTGCTCAAGTTCACACATTATTAAATAATATAAGGTAATTGAACTAGGTCTCGTCTGGCTCCAAACTTAACTCAATAACTGTGATATATGCTGCATTTCCTAATTTTGAATCTGCCAAAATCCTATTGGGGAACAAATAGTGTAAGAGAATTTTTGTAGCATATATTTCCACAGAGGACTACAAAAAAATTACAAAGTATATATATTTTCTTCAAGATGAAAGAAGTTACTGAAATAGTTTAGAAACCAGATTACATTAAAGTTCACATGTTAATACAATTATTTATTCAGCTACATCAACTGAAGTAAATAATGTTACATAAAAGTTTACATGTTAATATAAATACACAAGTATTCAGCTATATCAACTGAAGTAAATAATGTATTTTAAAGCTCACATTATCTTTCTATTTAAAGAATTTATTTGAGGAAGGATATCTGTTGTTAAATTCTACAAATAAAATTTATCGTATTAGGCATATTTATAAACTGCTCCCCTTTATCTATCTCTATAAGCTTAGAAGGTGTCTATTCTTTTCTTACTTGCCCTATTCATCCATTATCTACAGTTAGCAAGTAAAGGTTATCACTTCTTATTCTTGTTTTCTCCTCCTTTTTTCTCATTTATGCAGTTCTCAGCACCTCCCCTTCAGGTATCCCTCCCACCTAAACCCTCACTAGATTGTTTCATTTGACAATGGAGATCCCCTCTAGCTCAGTCTTGCCTAGACTTGCACAGTTCACCCAATACCTCTCTTTACCCTCCCTTCTTCTAGGAAGTACATGACATGTCCAATATCCTCTTTAGATTCTTGTTCTGATGATTTCCCTGTCTTTACCATGTCACCTCAGAACTTCTCTATGCAGAATTTATATTTTATAAAATTGTTTCACATTATTAGGACTTCATTCCACATGGGAAAAAGATAGTCCCTTTCTCCATCCCAAAATATAACCCATTAAGTATATGTAACCAACTCACCTGTAACTGAACTTAGGCAAAGGGCTCTTATCCCACAGGAAGACGCTACTACAATTTTGAACAAGCCTTGTGATTTTGAGGAGCAGTGAGATACTCAGAGACAGTTAGAGCTGGAAGATACTTGAGAGGCCATAGGTCTGGTTCCTTTTCTTTGGTGTTTTGTTGTAGCTTGTGTCACTTAGCATGCATTTGGTTGCAAGTAACAGAATACCCCAACTAAGGACTAAACAATAAAATTAAAATTATTTATCTTTTTTTTTTTTTTTTTTTTTGAGACGGAATCTGTCTCTGTTGCCCAGGCTGGAGTGCAGTGCCACTATCTCCACCCACAGCAACCTCTGCCTCCCTGGTTCAAGCGATTCTCCTGCCTCAGCCTCCCAAGTAGCTGGGATTACAGGTGTCACCACTATGCCTGGCTGACTTTTTTGTGTTCTTAGTAGAGACAGGGTTTCACCAGGTTGGCCAGGCTGAGGTCAGGTTTCAAACTCCTGACCTCAAGTGATCGGCCCGCCTCGGCCTCCCAAAGTGCTGGGATTACAGGCGTGAGCCACCACACGTGGCCTACTATCTTTCTTAACAAGAAGTCCCCAGTAAGGGTACTTCCAGGGTTTGATTTGCAGTGAAAACAAAACAAAACAAAATAAAACAGACAAACAAAAAATCATTCAGACCCAGGTGCTTTCTATAACTCCCATCTGCTATCTTCAACTTATAGGTGAAGTCTGTCCTCCTGTTGAGATGGCCATGACGTCACATACATACACAACTATATTCTTGAAGGAGAGGATACATGTTTCCATTCTGTTTCTTATATTACTGGGCTCAAGTGATCTTCCCACCTCAGCCTCCCAGCAGCTAGGACTTTTTGTAGAGATGATGATGTCTATCCATTTTGCCCAGTCTGGTCTCGAACTCCTGGCCTCAAGCAATCATCCTGCCATGGCCAAATCTGTTTATTATGAAAGAAAAAGTTTTCCCAAGTGACCTCAGCAGACTGCTGCTTACATATCTAGCTACATGGGAAGCCTGGATTGCACCTGTCTGGCATTTTGACCTTTCTGATGGGCAGAGAAGGGATGGGGGCAGGATTCTCCTGGCAGAGAAGAGGGAAGGAAATAGCTGTTGGTGAGGTAATGTTAATGTCTGTCATTTGTGCTGAACCCGAGAAGAAAAACGTCTGAATCATCTGTATCACTTTTTCCTATCGTCCAGATAGCAACAATTTTTTCTGTTTACAAATGTTTGCAAGTTTGAACTCTTTGATTGTTGCTAACTAGAAGGGAGGGATCAAGGAAAGGAGGGAGATACAATGGATATTAGTTTGCAGGGGCTACCAAAACATCGTAGACTAGATGCTTATAAACAACAGAAATTTGGTTTTCACAGTTCTGGAGATGGAAAGTCCAGCATAGTCAGGTTTTGGTGAGGGTTCTCTTCTGTACTATACACTGCTGACTTCTCGTTGTGCCCTTACATGGTGGAAAGAATTAGTATGCTCTCTGGGGACTCTCTTATAAGATACTAATCCCATTCATGAGGCCTCTACTCTCATGACATAATCATCTCCCACAGTCTTCCTCTCCTCATACCATTACATTGGGGGTAGATTTCAGCATATGAATTTGGTTGAGGGGACACAAATATTCAGTCCATAACAGAAAGGGAAGAAGGAAGGAATGGGATGTAAATTTAAAAGAATTATAATGAATAATCTTGCATATATATATATATATATATGTGTGTGTATATATATGTGTGTGTGTGTGTGTGTGTATATATATATATATATGTTTGTCCATGTGGCAAATATTCTGAGCTCTTATTATGTGAAAGGAATATTTTTAAATTGCATTTTAGTGTGACCTTGGACTGTGGTCTGTAGTTTCTCATTTCTCTTTGTGGAAGCTCAAGTTTACATGATGATTATAAAATAAAAGAATAGACCGCCACGGTGGCTCATGCCTGTAATCCCAGCACTTTGGGAGGCCAAGGGGAGCGGATCATGAGGTCAGGAGATTGAGACCATTGTGGGTAACACGGTGAAACCCCGTCTCTACTAAAAATACAAAAAAAAATTAGCCGGGCATGGTGGCGGGCGCCTGTAGTGCCAGCTACTCGGGAGGCTGAGGCAGGAAAATGGCGTGAACCAGGGAGGCAGAGCTTGCAGTGAGCCGAGATGAAGCCACTGCACTCCAGCCTGGGCGACATTGTGAAACTCCGTCTCCAAAAAAAAAAGAATGAACAATTTTTATACCCCTTTCTGACATTTGTGCAAAGGAAAATTGCTGTACTAGTGGGGTTTTACAGAGTCATATAATTAAACTTAGGGAGAGATTTTAAAATGGAATAGAGAATACTTTCCTAAATTAGGCTGCTGATAAAAGTATACATAACAATGAAACAGAAAGTAACCCTTTCTAATCTGTTGATTCAATTATGTCTAGTAAGAGTTATTGAAAGAATTGGCCTGTAATATCTACTATTAGTTTTAGTATGAAAGTATTTTAGATTCAGACATATGACAAGCCAGTTATAGCCATCTTTAATTTATTAAGTGTCTTTTATACGTGAAGACCTGTGGTAGGTACTAGGGATCCATAGATACAGATATGGCCCCCTTATTACCTGTTAGACCTTGAGCTTCAGTCAGGGAGAGACCTACATAGACTAATAATGATAATTCTGTGTAAAAAGGACTACTGTAGAGTCATATAGGGTGATAATTACCACAAATCGTAAAATAGTTAATATTATCCTTATTTCTAGGTGCAAAAAAATGGAGCTGCAGAGTGGTCAAATTAACTTGTCCGTAAGTTGCAGAGTGAGATTGTGAACTAGGCCTCTTGCCCCCAGTCCAGTGTCCTTTGCCTTACTTGCAGGGAAGAGAAAATCAAAGTCTCTCTTCTATTTGAAGAGAATATTAGAAAACACTTCACGGAGAATATAGTATTTGAGATTGATCTTGAGAGATGAGCTCTCAATAGTGTGAAGGCAGAGACGTTCTGGGCAATGAGAATAGAATGTAAAGGTATCATAATAATTTTGCTGGCACAATTTGTAGCAGAGAAAAGATTAGTGAGGTAGCTGAGTCTTCTAATGAGAGGCCGTATATTCAAAATATAAGGTATAAAGTATATACTTCAGGTATTTATATTTTATTAAATGGAGAGCAGGAGGCCCCAGGGGGGGTTTGGGCAGGTGACAGCTATGATCAGAAGGGCACACATGGGTAGTTAATTTTTCACAAATGTACTAGTTGTGCTAGAGATGACTCAGAGAAGAGTTTGTAGATCAGTCCAAGCAACAGATAACAAGGGCCCTGTCATAAAGAGCTATGTTTTCCTAGGATTTAAGTGATTGACAATCTCATATAGTAGTGGGAAAGGAAGTAGGTGACCACAAATTTGAGAACTATTTAGATTTGTTGCTATTTTCTTGTTTTAGTGAACAATTATTTATAACTCCTGAAAGTTAAAGTTGTCTTTATACTTATACCTATTTCCTTCATTCTCTTGTTTATGATATATCTCACCTTACAGAGATTTTCTGAGATTAATTTCAATTGTTTCAAACTACCAAAAAGAGAGACTAATACTTTGTGGCAAGAAGGGGTAACAAGTAGCAGAGTGAGATTATCTTTATTTTCACTCATGCCTGAGACAACCAAAACACTGGGCAAAAGCATATTAAATAAATGTTGTCAGTATATTGAATACTAGACAAAGTAAAACTGAATTTATCACAAATAACATGATTATTCATGCAGAAAATATGATGGACTCTACCAAAAAGAACTGATAAGCAAGTTTAGCAGAGTTTCAGAATACAAGATCAAGATACAGAAATCAATTATATTTCTCAATATTGGCGAGAACATTTGGATATTGAAAAATAAATATCACCATATCTTGAAGAAATATAAAACATTAGGAATGTATCTGGCAAAATATGTGTAATACTAATATACTGCAAAGAACAAAACATTGCTGAGAGGAATTAAAGACCAAAATAAATAGACCATGTACATGGATTGTAAAACTCAATGTTGTTAAGATGCCAGTTTACCCCAAATTAATCTATAGAATCAACATATTCCCAATCAAAATCCCAGAAGCCTTTTTTGTTGTTGTTAAAGTTGATAAGCTCAGTCTAAAAGTCATACAGAAGCACAAAGGACCTAAAAGAGCCAAAAACCATTTTGAAAAAAATATAATAAACTTGGAGGGCTAACACTACCTGATTTTATGAATTATGATAAATTTATAGTAATCAAGATAGTGTGGTATTGGTATACAGACAGACAGATAGGTAAACAGAACAGAATAAAGAGTCCTAAAAGAGACTCAAAGATGTGTGGTCCATTTATTTTTGACAAAGACACAAAGACAATTCAGTGGAGAAAGAATAGTTTTTTTTTTTTTTTTCCAGCAAATGGCTTTAGAACAATTTGACATCCATATGCAGAAAAATAAAACATCCATACCTCATACCATTTATAAAAACTAACAATGTATTATTGACCTAAGTGTACATACAACCCTAAAACTATAAAATGTGTAGAAGAAACATAGAAAATCTTTGTGACCTTGGATTAAGCAAAGATTTCTTAGATATGACTCCAAAAGTATAGTCCATAAAAGAAAGCCTCCATAAATAGGACTTCATCATAATTTAAAGTTTCTGTTCTTTCAAAGACACTGTTAAGAAAATGGAAAGAGAAGCCATAGACTTAGAGGAAATATTTGCAAGTCACATATATGATAGAGGACTTGATACAGAATAACTCAATAATAAAATAATTCAGTAAAAATAGGAAAAGAATGTATACCAATGGCAAACAAACAAATGAAAAGTTCATGACATAAATGTTTAACACTGTTATAGTCATTAGGGAAATGCAAAGAAAAACCACCGAGAGATACCACAACATACCTGTTAGAATAGAGTAGAAAAAAAAAAAAAAAAAGACCATATCAAGTCTTGACAGGGATGTAGAGCAACTAGAATGCTCATACACTGCTGGTGGTAATGTAACATAGTAGAAATGCCATCAGGAAAGAAAGTAGTTCCCTAAAATTAAATATTTGAACTTGGGACGATATATATGGAGTATTTTTGGTAGTTTGAAAAACAGCTTTCTGAAAGCAGTTCCCTAAAATTAAATGTTTACTTAAAAATGACTCAACTATTCTACTTCTAGAAAATTACCCAAGAGAAATGAAGGCATATGTCCATATAAATAGATACATGTAAATGTTCATAGCAGCTTTATTTGTAATTGCCAAACACTGGAATCACCTTTAATTCATCAACAGGTTCATCAATAGGTGAATGAATAAATAATTTTTGTATGTTCATATAATGGAATATACCTCCAGAATAAAAAGGAATGAATTATTGATATATTCAATAACATGGCTAAATCTCAAAATAATTAGCTAACTGAAAGAATCCAGTCATTCCCTCTCAAGAAAAAAGTTTTATTCCCTTCACATAAAATTTAGAATATGCAAATTTATTTATATTGACTGAAAGCAAATTGATGGTTGCTAAGGAACAGCAGGAGAAGAGAAAAAGGAATTTTTAAAGGATATGGGGAGACTGTTAGAGGTGATGGATATGTTAATTATCTTATTTTTGGTGATAGTTTTATGAATGTATAGATTTGTCAAAACTTATCAAATAGTACACTTTACATATGTGCAATTCTACTGTCAACTATACTTCAATAAAGCTGTTTTATAAACTACCAAAAAGATACCAGATACATCTTCCCAAGTTCAAATAAAACTTAGAGTTCTAAGAAACTGATACATGACCTGTACATAGCATTTAGATCTCACAATTTTATAGAATTATTTTCTGTATGTTTATATCTATACTTTGTTTTTTAAATTCTTTAAATGAAAATTATCTTTTTGGTGAGAGAGTAGAGCAGTAGAAACTTATATAATAACTACTTATGAGAGTATTTGGAGCAATCAATATGGAAAAAACTTTCACGTTAAATATGTGCATACCCTACAACCTAGCAATTCTCTTTCTAGGTATACAGAAGGCCTTGACCTATGATGGTTCGACCTCTGACTTTTCAACTTTACAATGGTGTGAAACAATTTTGTTTTTGATGTTCAGTACAGTATTCAATAAATTACATGACATATTCAACACTTTATTATAAAATAGGCTTTGTGTTTGATGACTTTGCCCAACTATAGGCTAACGTCAGTGTTCTGAGCACATTTAAGGTAGGCTAAGCCATGATGTCCAGTAAGATCGGTGTGTTAAGTGCTTTTTCAACTTAATAATATTTTTAACTCACGGTGAGTGTATAAGATGTTACCCACAATAAGTCAAGGAGTATCTGTAGATGAAGAATAGTTGCTCTCAAACTGGTCTCAAGACTCTTTTGTGCTCTTAAATTACTAAGGAACTGAAAAAGCTTTTGTGTATGTGAGATATTTACTATATTAAAAATTACAACTGGGACAATTTTTAAAAATTCACTTTTAAATAACAATAATAAATCTGTTAACATGTTACATATAAACATGTTAATACAAATAATACTTTTAGGGGAAATGATTGTTTTAAAAAAACAGTGAAAAGAGTATTATCATTTTACATTTTTATAAATCTTTTTGATTTCTTACTCAATAAAAGATGAGCATTTATATCTGTTTCTGTAATCAATCTGTTTGGTAACATTATTTTAGTAAGAGTATGTGAAGAAAACTTGGCCTCATAAAGATATTCAGTTAGAAAAAATGAGGACCATTTTAATAACCTTTTCAGAAAATTGTGAATATTCTTTTGATACTACACTACAATTCTCCAAGTTGTAGTTTCTTAAGTTTAAATTGCAACGTTGACTCTGAAACTGTATCAGTGAATTTTTTTTACTTTCTGTTACATTAAAATGCATTGGTCTATATCATACTTTGAATAGATTTTTTTACTCATGCATTATTTTGTAATGTTACGCACTAGTCACTTGGAAAATATTGGTTCACTGAGTTATTTACACCTTCCAAATGTTAACTCATTTGATTATTTTAGCTAAAGTGTGTCTTTTATACTTTTGTCTCAACAATTATTGTACACAATGCTCTGCAAAGTGCTGTACATGAAACAGACATTATCACTTTTAAGGAGCTGTGGCATGGTAGAAGTTATGACAAATATACATCTATTCTGAACACCCAGCAGGAACAGTGTGCCTCAAGTTTTAAAGCACAGGAAGGCCACATGGGACTGCATTTGAAAGGGACCAGGAAAAGTTCAATAAAGGAAAATATTGAGAGAAGAGTGTTGATGGAAAGGGGATGATGACAGAAATTTAAAATCAGTGTAAATTAAGAAATAAGCCTGCCTTGATCTACTTGTAATTCAGAACAATTATTGATATCCTTTAGTCTAAGGAGTTTATAGATATTTTTCAGTGATGGAATATCAATTTTTAAAAACATTTATTTTGAAGAGAAATGCAATGCATAAAATGTATAGTTTAATGATTACCAAGTGTGGATTTGGAGTAAGAAGAATACATGTGCATTTTTGTTGCAAGTGCATGTTTGTTGCATGGGATTGCCTAGGAAATGGGTATCACATGCAGGTCTCTGCAAGATAAGTGTGGACTGTAACAGAAGTCATGCAGTGTCTGCTGTCCTGAAGAGGTCATCCTGTACTGTTGGAAGTACTTAAGTCTGTACTGTCCGGCTGTGGCTTAGCTTCTGTTGCTTAGCACATGATCTTTGGTTGTCCCAGCTAACTCTTGACAGCATTAACTGCTTTTCTGAATGCTGGGCACTCCCTGTTGGCCAGTAGATAATTAAAAAAAAAAAAAATACACCTGTACTCCGGTGGCTCACGCCTGTAATCCCAGCGCTTTGGGAGGCCGAGGCGGGCAGATCACGAGGTCAGAAGATCAAGACCATCCTGGCTAACACGGTGAAACCCTGTCTCTACTAAAGATACAAAAAATTAGCTGGGCGTGGTGGTGGGCACATGTAGTCCTAGGTACTCGGAAGGCTGAGGCAGGAGAATGGCATGAACCCGGGAGGCAGAGCTTGCAGTGAGCGGAGATCGCCCCACTGCACTCCAGCCTGGGTGACAGAGTGAGACTCTGTCTCAAAAAAAAAAAGAAAGAAAATACACCTGGACTCATACTAATAATATGTAGATGTGAACAGTGAATATATTATAAAGGTTTACTCTCGTATAAACTCAGGTCAAATTATAGTAATTTAATGTATGCATGTTCTACAAAAGCTTACATGTATATAGAATTCTTTTCTCTTTTAATATTTGACCTCATTCTGCCACTCATATGAAAAGTGTATTTACTATCACCTTTCAAAGTTCAAATCCAAATGAGATATACTTTTAGCTATTAAGTTTGAAGAGTACATTTATGTTATTGCCTTCAAATGGCATATCGAATAAATGCCCACATTTGAGACATTGTGCTTATAACAGTAACAAAGAAGATTAAATATATGAGGCTTAGCCTTCCTGGAGTTTATAATTTTAAAAATGGCATAAGTACCAGCAAACAAGTAAATTCAGAAGAGAGTACAGAATAAAATTAAGAAGCAAAATATACTCGAGAATAAATAAATATATTGGGTAAATAATATATGTACATGTCCATGGGTAAAATATTACAGTTTAATTTTTTAAAATTTTGTTATCAGCTATTATCAAAGTACTTTTGAGGTCATATTTTAGTAAACAGGTTTATATGTTCCAAGTTTGGAATGAATTTTTGTATGTAATTGTTAATATCATTGATTAATATCTTCTATTTTCGTAGATTTGATCCAGGCTACCAACGAGACCAATGTTAATATTCCTCAGATGGCCGACACTCTCTTTGAGCGGGCAACAAACAGTAGCTGGGTGGTTGTGTTTAAGGCTTTAGTGACAACACATCATCTCATGGTGCATGGAAATGAGGTAAACTAAGTAAACTTTTCTCTTTTTTTGATGGAGGAAGGAGGCTTTTAGGAAGAGCATGGTGATGATTTAAGGCTCTTTGAATTTTCACTAATTCGGAGAAAAAGAAAAGGAAATACACAGTTCCAGATCATCTAGAATACAAGTTTAATCTTCTCCTTAGTTATTTAACAAAAAATAAACTTTGAGCTAGACATTGTCTTAGAGATATGAGGTATAGGTATAGGTATACCTCAGAGATATTGCGGGTTTGATTCCAGACCACTGCAAAAAAAACCTTATATTGCAATAAAGTGAGTCACACAAATGTTTTGGTTTCCCAGTGCATGTAAAAGTTACATTTACACTTATACTGTACTCTATTTAAGTGTACAATAGTATTATGTCTAAAAAAGTACATGTCTTAATTTTAAAATCCTTTATTGCTAAAAAAATGATGATCAAATGATCATCGGAGCCTTCAGTGAGTTGTAATCTTTACTGCTAGAAAGTCTTGCCCTGATGTTGATGGCTGCTGACTGATTAGGATGGTGGTTGCTGAAGGTTGAAGTAACTGCAGAAATTTCTTAAAATAAGACAATAGTGAAGTTTGCCACATCAATTGACTCTTCCTTCTACAAAAGATTTCCCTGTAGCATTCAATGCTCTTTGATAGCATTTTATCTACAGCAGAACTTCTTTCAAAATTGGAGTTAATCTCTCAAACCTTGCTACTGCTTTATCAGCTGTTTATGTAATTTCTATACCCTTTGTTGTTATTTCAACAATGTTCACAGTATCTTTACCAGGAGAAGATTTTATTTCAAGAAACCACTTTCTTTCTCATCCATAAGAAGCAACTCCTCATCCATTCAAATTTTATCAAGAGATTATAGCAATTCAGTCCCATCTTCAGGCTCTATGTCTAATTCTAGTTATCTTGCTGTTTTCCCACACATCTGCAGTTACTTCCTCTACTGGTCTTGAATCCCTCAAAGTCATCCATAGGGGCTGAAATGCTCTTCTTCCAGATTCCTGCTAATGTTGGTATCTGTATGTCCTCCCATGAATCACAAATGTTTTAATGGCATCTAGAATGGTGAATCTTTTCTAGAAGGTTTTCAATTTACTTTGCTGACATCCATCAGAGGAATCGCTATCTATAGTAGCTATAGCCTTACAAAATGCATTTCTTAAATAACAAGACTTGAAAGTAAAAATTACTCCTTGATCCATGGGCTGCACAATGAGCATTGTGTTAGCAGTCATGAAAACAACATGCATCTCTCTATACATCTCCATCAGAGCTCTTATGGTGACAAGGTGCATGTCAATGAGCAGTAATATTTTGAAAGGAATCTTTTTTTTCTGAGCAGTAAGTCTCAACAGTGGGCTTCGAATATTCAGTAAACCATTCTGTAAACAGATGTACTGTCATCCAGGCTTTGTTGTTCCATTTATAGAGCGTGGGCAGAGTAGGTTTAGTGTAATTCTTAAGGGCCCTAGATTTTCAGAATGGTAAATCAGCATTGACCTCCACTTCATGTCATCAGCTGCATTAGCCCCTAACAAGAGAGTCAGGCTGTCTTTTGAAGTTTTGAAGTCAGGTACTATATTCTCCTTTCTAGATAAGAAAGTTCTAGATGGCGTCTTCTTCCAATAGAAGGCTGCTTTGCCTACATTGAAAATCTGTTTTGTGTAGCCACCTTCATAAATTATGTCAGCTAGATCTTCTGGATAACTTGCTGCAGCTTCTTCATTAGCACTTCCTGCTTCACCTTGTACTTTTATATTGTGGAGATGACTTCTTTGCTTAAACCTCATGAACTAACCTCTGCTAGCATCAACTTTTATTCTGCAGTTTCCTCACCTTTCTCAGCCTTCCTAGAATTGAAAAAAAGTTGGGGCCTTGCTCTGAATTAAGCTTTGGCTTAAGGGAATGTTGTAGCTGGTTTGATCTTTTATCCAGACCACTCAAACATTCTCCATATCAACAAGAAAGCTATTTCACTTTCTTATCATTTGTGTGTCCACTAAAGTAGCACTTTTAATTTTCTTCAAGACTTCTCCTTTATATTTACAACTTGACTAACTGGCATAGGAGAGCTAGCTTTTGGCCTTTCTCAGCTTTCGACATGCCACTCTCACTAAGCTTAATCACTTCTAGCTCTTGACTTAAAGTGAGAGTGTGACTCTTCCTTTCACTTGAATATCTAGAGATCATTGTAGGGTTATTAGTTGGCTTAATTTCAATATTGTTGTGTCTCAGGGAATAAGGAGGCCCGAGGAGAGGGAGAAAGTCAGGGAAACAACCAGCGGTGGTGCAGTCAGAACATACGCAACATTTACTGATTAAGTTTGCCATTATTTATGGGCACAGTTCGTGGCACCTCAAAACAATTACATTAGTAACACCAAAGATCACTGATGACAGATCACCAAAACAGATATAATAATAAAGAAAAAGTTTGAAATATTGTGAGAATTACCAAAATGTGACACAAAGTGAGCACTGATAGACTGGCTTATCCCTGGGTTGCCACAAATCTTCAATTTGCAAAAAGTGCAATAAAAATAAAGCTCAATAAAATGAGATATGCCTGTATTAAAATTATAGGTTCAAGAAATGGATATACCATGTAAACCTATTTTTAAGCAAAAATGTTAGAAGAAAGAACAATAGAATTATTTTTCCCATAGGAATGATTCCTTTGAATCTTTGAGTGAAAATTGCATTCATAAGATGTTTATTTTGGAAAACACTGATAAAATTAAAATTACCAATTTTATGTAGGATGTCTACTGAATCCTAATAAATTGCAGTATTTCCATTATGTGCAGAAATGAAAGATCATACAATTTAATTCTAATTCACAAAGCTTTTTTTCCTTTCAGAGACATTCAGCATTCTAGGAAACTTTATAACTGAGCAAAAGAGATCACAATGAGAATTTGTCAAAAAAAAAAAATCCCTTTAGTATCAGAAATTGTTTAAAGGTATGATTTAAGCATATGTATATTTAATTCTAATTTTTGTTTTTCAGAGATTTATTCAGTATTTGGCTTCCAGAAATACACTGTTCAATCTCAGCAATTTTTTGGACAAAAGTGGATCCCATGGTGAGAATATTTGTATTTTATAATCTTTTGCCAATGCTTTGATTTTTGAAGTGAAACTATTAATCCAAAATCATTGCAACTGATAGCTTCATTGAATATTTAAGAATGTAAAAATAATTACATTTAAATATAGCTTTAAAATATTTAATTATAGACAACTCAGCATATAAAATATATATTAAGTTTATTTTGGGGATTTTTACCACGTTTACCTTAAAAAGTAACAGTGGGTGTGCTAGACCCACAGTTGTTTTTTATGAAGGTACAGGAGACAATGAAATAAACGATGCCTTCTCAATTAAAAAAAGTGATTCCATGGCCGGGCGCGGTGGCTCAAGCCTGTAATCCCAGCACTTTGGGAGGCCGAGACGGGCGGATCACGAGGTCAGGAGATCGAGACCATCCCAACATGGGCTAACATGGTGAAACCCCGTCTCCACTAAAAAATACAAAAAACTAGCCGGGCGAGGTGGCGGGCGCCTGTAGTCCCAGCTAGTCGGGAGGCTGAGGCAGGAGAATGGCGTGAACCCGGGAGGCGGAGCTTGCAGTGAGCTGAGATCCGGCCACTGCACTCCAGCCTGGGCGACAGAGTGAGACTCCGTCTCAAAAAAAAAAAAAAAGTGATTCCAGTCTTAAATTTTTTGTGTGGATTAATAGGGTTTGAACTGCATTCATTTGCTCATTGATCATATTCACTGTTTATCTGTTATGTGTAAAGAAAGCACATCAAGCAAATGGAACATTATCAGATGGCTGCATGAATTAAGTCTGAAACTGGCTATTATTTGAAAGATGAACAAAAATTCAAGGAAAATTTAAAAACATATTAGGTACTGGAATGGTGGAATAAGTAATTGAATCATCCCGGAATGCCTCATGTCAAAAGTTTTTTGCCTAGAAGCAGGATTTTAAATGGGGTCTGACACAGTTATTGACCCTATCCTAGGACTATTACCATTTAGAGAGTTTAAAAAAAATAGTAGTATGCAAAGCACAGTTGAAGGTGTTTTATTAATTAGTTTTATTTCTTCTTTCCACTCCCCCAGGTTATGATATGTCTACCTTCATAAGGCGCTATAGTAGATATTTGAATGAAAAGGCTTTTTCTTACAGACAGATGGCCTTTGATTTTGCCAGGGTGAAGAAAGGGTATGTTTTTGTCTTTCTTATATTTATTAGAGGAGAATAAGTCCTTGAGGCATACTTGATTTATTTTAACTAAGCTTAAATGCCAGCTAATTTTCTTGAAGGCCCAGTTTACAATAACCTAAAAAAAGAAACTCAATAAATAATATTGTAGAAGTTAGCCTTGAAGTTGTAATATGCATTATTTTATTTATATCTTCATGCAGAAAAATCTGATTTGCTTCTCAGTTTATATTCTATCACATTTTTTTCTTCTCTCTAACCCCAGGACAAATTATATAACATTTTATTTGTTAAAATTAACTCAAAATTTTTAAACATGTATGTACCTTCAAATAATTTACGAAGGAGGGAATTAAGACAAGATTCACTTAAAAGTATAGTGACTGTAGGTGACAATAGCAATTTGACCTGGCACAGTGATACCTGTAATCCCAGTACTTTGGGAGGCCAACCTGGGAGGATCATTTGAGCTCAGGAGTTAAAGAACAGCCTGGGCAATGTAGGAGTTAAAGACCAGCCTGGGCAATGTAGTGGGACTTTCTCTCTATTAAAAATCAAACAAAGTAGTCAGGTGTGGTGGTGCATGCCTGTAGTCCCAGCTGCTTGGGAGGCTAAGGCAGGAGGATTGCTTGATCCCAGGAGACTGAGGCTACAGTGAGCTACGTTCGTGCCACTGCAGTCTACCTCGGCAACCCTGTCTCTAAGACCCTGTGTCTAAAAAAAAAAAAAAAAAAACAACAACAAAAGATGGAAAATAGACAATAGCTATATGAATGTTTTTTTTGATTGAGGTGAATCTGAACTTTGATCTGTTTTTGAGGGATAGTATCATCCTAGAAAACACGTACATAAACACACACATGCACACACCATAATCAAACTAGTTGTTGATACTACCAATAAAGAAAACCTCATTGAAACAGAAACACTTGAATTTTGTCTATAATTACCGTTTATTTCCCTCTAAATAGATGTATAAATCTAGTCAGAAGCATTCAGCCACATATTTGTGCATATCTTATATCTGTTCCTTATTTGAAATAATGCAAGGTACTAGAGCAGCTTTAATATTTTTAGTCTCAAGAATCCACACAAAAAGATGTAACTTTATTTTTGCAATGGCTAACCTAACCTTAGTTTTGGGCTACTTTTTTTTTACCATGGTGGTGAAAAACATCAACTTGCATATTGAAAATAATTTATTGTAGATGAATACTTTATAATAGTAGGTGTTTTCCTTCACCCTCTTCTCACGAGAGATGATTCTAGTTCATATGCCTTCCTCTAACTTCTTACATGGCACCGTGCAACCATTGCTGATGTTCCCAGCTGCACTGTGACCTCTGCAATAGGTCCATGGCCTTCCTAGAACTTCTGCCCCCCTGTATGAACATATGTGGACACTTCGGGTTGCTTTCTCCACTGTTGGTCTGGGAGAGACCCTGAAAGTTGTACTGCTGCTTCTCAACCATCACCATCACTGGATACAAGGGCTTGCTAAGAGACCTGAAGGTGGAGATGGGGCAGTGCACCCTCTGACATCAGCATTAACCTTCAATCTCATCTTCTGTAGCTAAACTCTTACCTTTGTTTGGGAAAAGTGTTCTTATCAGCATGCATTTTTCTTCCCTTGATGGTTAATAGCATCAACCCTGTACTCCAAGCCTTATGTGTTTTATAAACCTCTCAGACATGTTTTCTCTTTCTCAAAAAAAGAAAAAAAACTGGCTTTTTAGAAAGTTTATCTTTTTGGGCAAAGTGGCTCATGGCTTTAGTTTCAGCACTTTGGTAGATCATGGAGGGAGGACTGTGAGGTCAGGAGTTCAAGACCAGCCTGGGCAACATAGTGAGACTCCCATCCCTACCAAAACAAATTTTTAAAAAATTAACCGGATGTGGTGGCATGCATCTGTAGTTCCAGCTACTCACGAGGCTGAGGCAGGAGAATCACTTGTGCCCAGGAGTTCAAGATTACAGTGAGCTATGATCATGCCGTTATACTCCAGTTTGGGTGACAAAGGGAGACTCTCTCAAAAAAAAAAAAAAGAAAGAAAGAAAAAAAAAAAAAGAAAAGAAAACATACTTTTCAACACTATTACCTTTATTACAGAGTTAGAAAAATCCATTCAGAAATGCAACTTGCCTCTTTTATCCAGACCGCATTGCTTTCTTCCTAAGGGCAGTATAGATAGAAAATAAACAAGCATTGCCTGTGCAGTGGAATAAGAATAGATAATAGATAGAGAGGGGAAATGACTACAACCTTGTAATGCCTCAAATTGATCCCACGGGATTAATAAGGAAATGGGGTGGTATGGGGGAATAGCTTAGAACAATGCATATGGTCTTGAATTGTCCATATCCAATGAAATTGTATCTTTTTTTTTTTTTTTTTTTTTTTTTTTTTACTGTAGGGCTGATGGTGTAATGAGGACAATGGCTCCCGAAAAGCTACTAAAGAGTATGCCAATACTGCAGGGACAAATTGATGCACTGCTTGAATTTGATGTATGTATCTCACTAGAAAATGTTTCTTACACAATCAGTGTTGTCTTTCATTTGAAGATGGGCTACAGGTAAATCCAAAGATTTCCTTGGGAAGCAACTGTAGATCTTCATTTAGATGAATACTTAGTTCAGACTGTTAAGCTCGGTAAGGATTGTTTAGGTTCCCCCTGATTTTTCTAAGCAGTTTACCAGGTGTTTACATACCTCATGGAAAAATATGAATGGTACATTCTTAGAACGTCATGTTCTGAGTAGGATAGTGGCTTCCTATTGTACTTGACACGATGAAGTATCTGCAAGATGTGCCTTCAGGCAGCTAAATAACTTGACTTGCTGTTAGAAATCTTTTATTTTATTTTATTTTATGTTATTTTATGTTATTTTATGTTATTTATTTTATGTTATTTTATGTTATTTTATGTTATGTTATGTTATGTTATATTATGTTAGAGACGGAGTCTCATTCTGTCACCCAGGCTGAAGTGCAGTGGCGCGATCTCCGCTCACTGCAAGCTCCGCCTCTCGGGTTCACGCCATTCTACTGCATCAGCCTCCTAAGCAGCTGGTACTATAGGCACCCGCCATCACGCCTGGCCAGTTTTCTGCATTTTCAGTAGAGATGGTATCTCACCGTGCTAGCCAGGATGGTCTCAATCTCCTTACCTCATGATCTGCCTGCCTCGGCCTCCCAAAGTTCTGGGATTACAGGCATGAGCCACCATGCCTGGCCTAGAAACCATTTTATGTGGATTGCTTAAATCACACACTATCCAGAAAGAATTGTGTTTAATCTTAGATAAATTAGTGAATTGTTTCATTGTCACTATCCTGGTTATGATATTGTACTATAGTTTTATAGGATGTTACCATTAGGATAAACTGGGTAAATGGTATATGGGATCTTTCTGTGTTCCTTCTTACACTGCATGTAAATTTAGAATTATCTTAAAATAAAAAAATTAATTTTGAAGAGTCTTGAGGCTAGGCATGGCTCACACCTTTAATCCCAAACTTTGGGAGGCCAAGGTGGGCAGATCACTTGAGGTCAGGAGTTTGAGACCAGCCTGGCCAACATGGTGAAACCCCATCTCTACTAAAAATACCAAAAAAAAAAAAAAAAAAAAAAAATTAGCCAGGTGTGGTGGTGCATGCCTGTAATCCTAGCTACTTGGGAGGCTGAGGTGAGAGGATCGCTTGAACCTGGGAGGCAGAGATAGCAGTGAACTGAGATCATGCCGCTGCACTCCAGTCTGGACAACAGAGTGAGACTCTTGTCTCAAAAAAAAAAAAAAAAATCTGAAATCTGATTCATGGAAATAAAATATTTTGACATTAGAGACATTCTTAACTCATATTGTTCAGCCTTTTTGTATTTTGGTAGTTGCCTACAACAAAGATTTTCCTCAAATTTTAGTAACTTAGTGTCTCTGTTACGATTGTATGGTTTAGTCTATAATTGGGTGCTAATCACAACACCTAACTCCTGTGAAATTTCATAAAAGCAGCAAACCATCTTATTTTTTAACAGATTTTACAATAAAGACTTCACTACAATAAAGACTTTATTTTACAATAAAGACTTCACTAAGTATCTGTCGAATTGCCTTTTAACTTGTTTTTCTTTTTTTCATTTATTTTTCTTTACTTTCCTTGCCCTTAGTAAGGGTTCTGTCTTGAAAGAGAAAGTCATAAAGGGAAAAAGAAAAGGATTGAGGAATAGGGAGAAATTATGCACCTTTGTGTTGATGATTAGAGTAGTTTGGAATGGATGAACAATTATGAGTCTCTAGAGTTGTTTTAGAGGTAGCTGACTAAGGTATTCCCCATGCTATTCTTCCACACTGAGTCATTGCAGGACCCTGGAGTCTGAATTCTTTCACAGAAACTATTAGATAGGAGAAGTGGAAGAAATGTAACATAACAGTAAAAGTAACAAAACACCAGATGTTCAAAAGTTAAATTTGAATAATCTATGGATATATGCACATATATCTGTCTTTTAATTGATAAGACTAACTTCATTGACTTAAATTGAAGCAAAAACATATGTAGTCCATCTTTTGATATTGGTAGGGTTACTAAATGAATTGCCAACGTTTGTAGAATATTCATGAATTTCTTAGTAGTCGTTCGAGACATTTTAATGTGATTCAAGAAAAATTATGACTTGATATGCAGCTAATATTAAATTTTTCTGTTTTTCTAGGTGCATCCAAACGAACTAACAAATGGTGTCATAAATGCAGCATTTATGCTTCTTTTCAAAGATCTTATCAAACTTTTTGCTTGCTACAATGATGGTGTTATTAACTTACTCGGTAGGTGGAACAGCTGAAACATGTCTGGGCTGATGGGATACACGGTAAGATTGATGAATTCTGTAGGGTGAGTCTCTTGTCTCACTTCTTGGCAGGCAATATTGTGTGGAATACCATAATAGTGAGTAAGTCCACAGATGGTGATACTGGCAGAACGATGTGGGCAGAGATGGTAAATCCATATCTAGGATAACTGGGTGCTAATCCTCGTGTAGACAGATTGCTGCTAGCCACCCTAGTAAAAGGAATTAATCCTCAACCTCTTACTTGGTGGATGGCTTGTCTCCTTGGACTATTGTGTTGCGATGAAAGCTCACTGTTGATCCAGGGTATTGGCCAACTGAGGACTCAGCAGTGATGATAGGCATATAAGCCTTGGCGATGGGAAGCCTGTGCTGTTCAGCCTATTCATGACCTCCGTTCCTGATATCATGCCCACTTCCTATAGAGTTCTCTTAGCCCTCTGATTAGCAAGAGCCATTTTGTGGGATATGCCCTTTGGTTTTTATTCAAGTGGGATGAAGATAGTCTCATGCTCTCTATCCATTCTGAGAAGTCCATCCATCACCTTTTCTCCAGACCTCCTTGTCACCAGTCCTCCAGTTTTATTTTTTTCAAGTACCTTATCATCCAGGCCAACAGTTAGTTGCTACACATAATTTGGTGTAGATCAATGTGTCTTACTATTTTTCCTTTTCCAAAAAGTAGAAAATTAGATAGATATATTTCTGGAAATTTGACTCACTGTGAAGATTTCTTTCTATGTCAAAGCCATCCCTTTGTGGGGACATTATTCAGCTTTTCACTTCCAGGTGGTGCCAACATGAGGAACCATCTCTAAACCAAATTTGAATGTTTTCTTCCTCAGTCAGCTGGTGATAGGGAACTCCTCTAGAGTCCATGGTATAATCTGAGGAAGAAATGGGAAAGAGAAAGATGCACTGAGAATATGAACCATCTGTTCATACAATCTACCTGCTTATTCACAGCCTGCTTGAGGCTTGTCTCTTATAGACTACTTCTTTTGATAATGGGGTATGATTGCACTTGTTCAACTTTATTGTTTGGTACGTTAGATAACATCCACTTTAGGTCTGATGATCACTTGATGTTCTTTGGTCAAAATTTAAGTCTCTAAAAGTAAACGGTAGGTAAAAATAAACCAAGGTAAACTGAGGTAAAAGTAAACCAAGAGCATTTTTTCCAAAGGAGATTAGCTACTGTTTGAAGAAGACATGGCTCTACTCCAAAGCACTGGAGGCCTGTATTGGAGTGCACCAAAGGCACTCTACAGCATTTGAATCTTCTGTACACGCTTTGAGTACCTTTAGATCTGCTGAAACAGAGCCCCACGTGGCATCAGTTTGGAGAAGTTGCAGAGTCTTCCCTTAGTCTGGGCCTGACTCATATGTGACACTATACCAAATGCTTTGCAGCACATACACATGTCCTCTATGTTGCCACCAAAGCAGCGTAGCAGACTTCTGCCCCTTTTTGGTTACAAATAGTGCAAGGTACAAAATTTCTCTTTGACATGGAAGGAATTTCTCTGAAATGCACAGACTTCGGGGCCCTTAGAAACTTCATTGAGGTGGCTAATCTCTGAATTTTCATGGATTCTGTCTCCCATACTTTGACATGCATGTGACTTATCAAGGCAGCTAAGATACCTTCAGTTCTTGCCCACTACATACATTCAGCCTTATGTCATCGAAATGATATCCTATGGGAGTATGACAGCCAAGAGGTTGATATCCCTGAAATAAGACAGTGAGGCTTTAATGGCATCTCTGCTAGATGACAGAAAACTGCTTCCAGTGGTTTCTGCTTATTGAGGTAGAGATAAAAGCATTACATAGTTCTGTAACTACATATGAGGTACCAGGAGCTGCGTTGATTTTCTTCTGGTAAATGAGGATGTATCTGGAAACCTGCACATTAGCAGTTATCACCTGATTAAGTTTATAATCTACTGTTAACCTCTCAAATACATACATCTTTTCATAAAACAAATATGCAAGTATACTGAGGATGTGATGGAATTTCTACCCCTGTATCTTTGCAGAAATCAGAAAAACAGTGCGGATTCTGCTAGTTTTAAAGTATATCTACTCAAACTATGCATTCAGAAAACTGAGGATATAACCAAAGATAGTCTTGTGCAGTCACTGGATCTAATTTCCTTTTATAACTTAATCCCCATAAAGCCTCCACTCAGACAGCTAGAACTTTTAGTGACATTATGGGTCCCCAAGGAGTAGAATGAGCTTAGAGTCAGTGTCCCTGAAAAGTCTGGGTAGATAAATCTGACTTCTGGTTTCTGGTTCCACATGGAAGGACCTTAGAAGTCACAACTCTGTCCTAAAAATAAGTACAAAACTGAACAGACTGAAAAATCAGTAGCTCTTCTGGGATCCACAAGAGAGGTGAAGACATAGAGAAAACCTCTGCCCCCAAGACTGGGGAGACAGGCAAATACAAGGAGTCATGGATTACTGGAACAGAGACTCATGAATAGAAACTGCCATAGGAACTAGTGTTGAAGTAGGAAGATTTGAACTGTAATTGATGAATTGTTGGAGGCTCAATGTGGCCAAGTCTGAGAGTTTAAAACTCCTAAGGAACCCAGTCATAGGGAGCACCACTTTTGTTTTACCTCCAGGAGCTCAACTAGGCTCCTATAGTAAATATTAGGGAAAAATCTGCTTGTGCTTCCAGGACGGGGAGAAGAAAAGGAACCATTTTGAAATACGCCAGAGCACTCTTGTTCTTAAGAAGGAGCAACTACTTAACCAGAGTCTCACCTGATGTGCTGAGATTTTATCAGAGCCTAACTGGAGTAGGGCAAGAGAAATACCCAACTCTAGCCCACTGCATCTATCTTGTCCAAGAGGAAAAACCAAGAAGCATTTGTGAAGTTCACAATCCAGAGGCATAGACTCACTAAAAAGTGGGACCTAAAACAGGACAATGGAACACTTGACCTCCCCACACCTTAACACCACATTAATAAAGACCCATTTACAGCAGTTCCTTTTACTTGGTACATCATGTACAGCTATTGAGAAAAAATTACAAGTCATAGTAAATGACCAAAAAAACGTTCAAAAAGACAGAGCAAGCATCAGAACCTGACATGGCAGGGATGAAGGAATGATCAGACTAGGAATTTAAAGCAATTATGATTAATAAGCTAAGGACTGCAATGGCTAAAATAGGCAGCATGCACGAACAGATAGGCAGTGTAAGCAGAGAGATGGAAATCCTGAAAAAGAACTAAAAAGAAGTACTAGAGATCAAAACCACGGTGGGATTATTGGCAAACAGGACATGGCTGAGGAAACAATCTTTAAGCTTGCAGACAAATCAATAGAAACCTCCAAAACTACAGAGCAAAGAGAGCAAAGACTAAAAACAAAACAAAAACGTCAGAACAGAATAAGACTGTGGGACAACACAAACAACTAAAAACAAAACAAAACGTCAGAACAGAATAAGACTGTGGGACAACAACAAAAGGTGTCATATATGTATAATGGAATACCAGAATGAAAAGAGAGAAAGGAACGAAATATTTGAAATAATAATGACAGAGAATTTTCCCAAATTTATGTCAGACATCAAACCACATATCCAGGAAGCTCAGAGAACACCAAGTAGAATAAATGCCCCCAGAACTGCCTTGAGGCATATAATTTTCAAACTATTGAAAATCAAAGGTGAAGAAATAAATCATGAAAAAGCCAGAGGGAAAAATCACTTTGTCTATGGAGGAGAAAAAAATAAGAATTATGTGTGACTTCACCTCACAAACCATACAAACGAGAAGGGAAATGTTTAGTGTTGAGACAACCCACTTAACCTAGAATTCTTTACCATGTGAAATAGTCCTTTAAAAGTGAAAGAGAAATAAAGACTTTCTCAGTCAAACACAACGGGAAAGAATTTATTGCCAGTAGATCTGCATTTGCGAAAAATGCTAAAAGAAGTTCTATAGGGAGAAGGAAAATCATATGGGTCAGAAACTTGGGTCTACATAAAGAAAGGAAGAATATCAAAAGAAGAGTGAGTGAAGGTTAAATAAAAGCTTTTATTTCCCTTATTCTTAGTTGTTCTGACAGACAACAGTTTGTTCAAAATAATAATAGCAATAATATATGTTTATGTATTTATATAAAGTATATACATATATGCTTATATATAGGTGAAATGAATGACAGCAATGATACAAGGGATAATAGGGAGGAATTTGGATGTTTTGTTATTATAAGATACTCACACTATCAATGAAGCACTATGGTGTCATTTGAAAGTGGCCTTGGATTAGTTGTAAATGTACATAGCAAACTCTATGGCGACCACTAAAAAAGTAAAAAAGAAGTGTAATTGATATGCTAAGAAAGGAGAGAAAATGGAATCTTATAAAATGCTCATTTAAAACTGCAAAGGGTAGAAAAAGAGTGGAAGACAAAAATAGTAACAAAAAACAAAGGCAGCAAATAGAAAATAGTAACAAATATGGTAGATACTAATCCAACTATACCAAAAATCACTTTAACTTCAGTAATCTAAATGCATCAATTAAGACAGTGATTACCAGAGTAGATCTAAAAACAAGACCCAACTATAGGTTGTCTATAGGAAATAGACTTTAAATATAAAGACACACATAAATTAAGAGTAGAGAGATGGAGAAAAATATACCGTGCTAACACTAATCAAAATAAAGCAAGAGTAGTTATATTAATTTCCAGGCATGGCAGACTTCAAAGCAAGGACAGTTATCAAAGATAAAGAAGGACATTACATAATGATAAAGGGGTCAATTTTTCAAACAGACGCAACAGTCCTTACTGTGTATGCACCTAACAGCAGACAATCAACAAGTATGTGTGGCAAAAACTGCTAGAACTGCAAGGAGAAATAGATAAATCTGCGGGTAGAGTTGGATCTTCAACACCCCTGTATCAGTAATGGACAGATTCAGCAGGCAGAAAATCAGTAGGGATGAAGGTGAACTCAACAACACCATTAACTAGATATAATGGACATATATCTATATAGACTACTTGATCTAAAAACAGAAGAGTGCACATTCTTCTCAATCTTGCAGGGAGCATTCACCAGTAGAGACCACAATCTGAACCATAAAACGATTCTTGACAAATTTAAACTAATAGAAATCATACAACCATCTGCTCTCAGACCACAGTGGAATTAAACTAAAAATAATAACAAAAATAACTGGAAAATCTCAGAATAGGTGGAAATTAAACACACTTCGAAATAACACATGGGTCAAAGAAGAAAGCTCAAGAGAAATCTAAGAATATTTTGAACTAAATGACACTGAAAATACACCTTATCAAAATGTGTAGGATGCATTGAAAGCAGTGCTTATAGGGAAATTTATAGTATTGAATGCATATACTAGAAGAAAGATCTAAAATCAGTCACCTAAGCTTCCACCTTGGGAAACAAGAAAAAGAAGAGAAAATTATTCAAAGTAAATGGAAGAAAAGAAATAATAAGAATTAGAACGTAAATCAATGAAATTGAAAACAGGAAATCAATAGAAAAAAATGACGAAACCAAAAGCTGGTTCTTTGAAAAGATCAATAAAATCAATAAGTCTCTAGCCAGACTAAGAAAAAAAAAAAAGGACATAAATTACTAATAATAGAAATTAAAGAGGGGAGACTACTACAGATCTTATGGACATTAAAAAGGTAAGAGAATATTATGAACAACTATGTGCTCACAAATTTGATAACTAAATGAAATGGACCAACTCCTTGAAAGATACAATCTATCTAAACTCACACAAGAAGAAATAGACAACCTGGATAGGCCTCTATCTATTAAAGATACTTAGTCAATAATAACCTTTGAAAACAAAAACATCAGGCCCACGTGGGTTTACTGGTGAATTCTACCAAGCACTTAAGTGAGAAATTATACCAACACTTTGACAGTCTCTTCCAGAAGATAGAAATAGAGAAGATTCTTCTTAACTCTTTTTATGAGGCCAGCATTACCTTAACTTCAAAACCAAAGACATTACAAGAAAAGGAAAGTGGCCGGGTGCAATGGCTCATGCCTGTAATCCCAGCACTTTGGGACGCCAAGTGGGGGGCAGATCACTTGAAGTCAGGAGTTTGAGACCAGCCTGGCCAAGATGGTGAAACCCCATCTCTACTAAAAATACAAAAATTAGCTGGATGTGATGACAGGCACCTGTAATCCCAGCTACTCAGGAGGCTGAAGCAAGAGAATTGCTTGAACCAGGAGGTGGAGGTTGCAGTGAGCTGAGATTGTGCCATTGCACTCCAGCCTGAGCAACAGAGCAAGACTCCATCTCAAAAAAAAAAATTAATTTGACTGTTAGATTACCAAGCCAGGCTATTAAATAGCTAATATTCTCAGATCTGCCTGTATCTTGTATTATATCCTGAACCATTAATTTAGTTTCCTAACAGTTCTGCTTCAATATTTATAATACAACTGAGGTAAATTAGCTAATGTCTTAGATGACTTCCAACATTAATGTCCGAAGATTGTATTAACTATTGCAATTGAAAATTGAAAATGCAGACTTACAGAAAGTACATTATTAGAATTAATACCATCATTTGAATTTTTCATTTATGTATTTTTAATAATCTTTTGCTGTAGGCTTGACTTTTAAAAAATTCAGTTTGCTTTTGAAATATGAATAATATTCATCTGGAAAAGAAAGTAGAACTCATAATGCCACCTATGGGTTAAAAAAATCTTTTCAACAAATTATGGTAGAACAACTGGATATCCACATGGGAAGGAAATGAACTTTGAACTTTATCTCAATTAGTTGTTCAAAATATGCCTACAAATTCTTTGATACTCATCCCCTAAAAAGGTATGAATTGGCTGGGCGTGGTGGCTCACGCCTGTAATCCCAACACTTTGGGAGACCAAGGTGGGCAGATCATTTGAGGTCAGGAATTTGAGACCAGCCTGGCCAACATGGTGAAACCTCATCTCTACTAAAAATACAAAAAAAAAAAAAAAAAAAAAATACCAGGCACGGTGGCGCATGCCTGTAGTCCCAGCTACTAGGGAGGCTAAGGAAGGAGAATCACTTGAACTGGGAGGTGGAGGTGGAGCCAAGATTATACTACTGCACTCCAGCCTGGGCAACAAAGGGAGACTCCACCTAAAAAAAAAAAAAAAAAAAAAAGATATAAATCAACTCCTATCACCTTCAGTGTGAGATGGACTTAGAGACAGACTTCTAATGAATAGAATGAAGCTGAAGCAATGGTGTGACGTTTTGATACTGAGTTATAAGAAACACCTTGATGTCTTCCTCACTAGTTCTTGCTTAGAGAAAGAAGCTCTAGAGAAAGCCAGAAGTAAAGTTGTGAGGACACCAGACAGCCTTGTAGAGAGTTCCATACGGCAAGAAGCTGAGACCTTCTGTCAACAGGTATGTGAGTAAGCCACCCTGCAAGCAGAACCTTTGGCCCCAGACCACTGAGGGCTACAGGCACGGCCAACAGTTTGACTATAACCTCATGAGGCCCTGAACCCGACCCATCCAGCTAAGCCACTTCCAAATTCATGACTTACAAGCTGTGTGAGACCAGAAATTTATTTGTTGCTTTAACTGCTAAATTTTGGAGTAATTTGTTATTCAGTAGTAGATAATATGCCTCACAGCAGGCCTAGAAGTAAAATCAAAAGAATTATTGGCTTAAATATAAAGGTTAAAACTATAAAGCTTCTAGAAGAAAACAAGGACTAGGCAAAGATTTCTTAATTAAAATACAGAATTATGAGGCCAACATCATCCTGATACCAAAGCCTGGCAGAGACACAACAAAAAAAAGAGAATTTTAGACCAATATCCCTGATGAACATCGATGCAAAAATCCTCAATAAAATACTGGCAAACCGAATCCAGCAGCACATCAAAAAGCTTATCCACCATGATCAAGTGGGCGTCATCCCTAGGATGCAAGGTTGGTTCAACATATGCAAATTAATAAACGTAATCCAGCATATAAACAGAACCAAAGACAAAAACCACATGATTATCTCAATAGATGCAGAAAAGGCCTTTGACAAAATTCAACAGCCCTTCATGCTAAAAACTCTCAATAAATTCGGTATTGATGGGATGTATCTCAAAATAATTAGAGCTATTTGTGACAAACCCACAGCCAATATCCTACTGAATGGACAAAAACTGGAAGCATTCCCTTTGAAAACTGGCACAAAAACAGGGATGCCCTCTCTCACCACTCCTGTTCAACATAGTGTTGCAAGTTCTGGCTAGGGCAATCAGGCAAGAGAAAGAAATAAAGAGTATTCAAATAGGAAAAGAAGAGGTCAAATTGTCCCTGTTTGCAGATGACATGATTGTATATTAAGAAAATCCCATCGTCTCAGCCCAAAATCTCCTTAAGCTGATAAGCAACTTCAGCAAAGTCTCAGGATACAAAATCAATGTGCAAAAATCACAAGCATTCTTATACACCAGTAACAGACAAATGGAGAGCCACATCATGAATGAACTCCCATTCACAACTGCTTCAAAGAGAATAAAATACCTAGGAATCCAACTTACAAGGGATGTAAAGGACCTCTTCAAGGAGAACTACAAACCACTGCTCAGTGAAATAAAGGAGGATACAAACAAATGGAAGAACATACCATGCTCATGGACAGGAAGAATCAATATTGTGAAAATGGCCATACTGTCCAAGGTAATTTATAGATTCAATGCCATCCCCATTAAGCTACCAATGACTTTCTTCACAGAATTGGAAAAAACTGCTTTAAAATTCATATGGAACCAAAAAAGACCCCGCATTGCCAAGACAATCCTAAGACAAAGGAACAAAGTTGGAGGCATCACGCTACCTGACTTCAAACTATACTACAAGGCTACAGTAACCAAAACAGCATGGTACTGGTACAAAAACAGAGATATAGACCAATGGAACAGAACAGAGCCCTCAGAAATAATACCACATATCTACATCCATCTGATCTTTGACAAACCTGAGAGAAACAAGAAATGGGGAAAGGATTCCCTATTTAATAAATGGTGCTGGGAAAATTGGCTAGCCATATGTAGAAAGCTGAAACTGGATCCTTTCCTTACTCCTTATACGAAAATTAATTCAAGATGGATTAGAGACTCAAATGTAAGACCTAAAACCATAAAAACCCTAGAAGAAAACCTAGGTAATACCATTCAGGACATAGGAATGGGCAAGGACTTCATGTCTAAAACACCAAAAGCAATGGCAACAAAAGCCAAAATTGACCAATGAGATCTAATTAAACTAAAGAGCTTCTGCACAGCAGAAGAAACTACCATCAGAATGAACAGGCAACCTACAGAATGGGAGAAATTTTTTTTGCAATCTGTTCATCTAACAAAGGGCTAATATCCAGAACCTACAAAGAACCCAAACAAATTTACAAGAAAAAAACAACCCCATTAAAAAGTGGGCAAAGAATATGAGCAGACACTTCTCAAGAGAAGACATTCGTACAGCCAACAGACACATGAAAAAATGCTCATCATCACTCGCCATCGGAGAAATGCAAATCAAAACCACAATGAGATACCATCTCACACCAGTTAGAATCGCAATCATTAAAAAATCAGGAAGCAACAGGTGCTGGAGAGGATGTGGAGAAATAGGAACACTTTTACACTGTTGGTGGGACTGCAAACTAGTTCAACCATTGTGGAAACAGTGTGTCAATTCCTCAAGGATCTAGAACTAGAAATACCATTTGACCCAGCCATCCCATTACTGGGGATATACCCAAAGGATAATAAATCATGCTGCTACAAAGACACATGCTCACGTATGTTTAATGCAGCACTATTCACAATAGCAAAGACTTGAAATCAACCCAAATGTCCATCAGTGACAGACTGGATTAAGAAAATGTGGCACATATATACCATGGAATACTATGCAGCCATAAAAAAGGATGAGTTTGTGTCCTTTGTAGGGACATGGATGCAGCTGGAAACCATCATTCTCAGCAAACTATTGCAAGAACAGAAAACCAAACACCGCATGTTCTCACTCATAGGTGGGAACTGAACAATTAGATCACTTGGACACAGGAAGGGGAACATCACACACCGGGGCCTATTGTGGGGAGGGGGAGAGGGGGGAAGGATAGCATTAGGAGATATACCTAATGTAAATGACGAGTTAATGGGTACAGCACACCAATATGGCACATGTATACATATGTAGCAAACCTGCACGTTGTGCACATTTACCCTAGAACTTAAAGTATAATAATAATAAAAAACTATGTAATTTGGAAGTATTATTTTATAGACTGTGGATAACCAAATATAGAATTTGTGATTTTTTAATGCTTTATCTGTATAAAATCATTTGTATATTCTATTTATAGTATGCATTTTCTAGCTCATTAAAAGTACATAAAAACTGCAAAAAATAAAATAAAATACAGAAAACATGAACTTTAAAAGAGAGCGTTAACAAGTTGGACTTCATCAAAATTACTCATGCTATTCAAAAGACATCATTAAGAATGAAAATACAAGTCACAGAGGAGAAGAAAGTACATGTATTTATGTTTTAGGGATGCCTATCAAGAACATATAAAGAACTCAGTAATGAAGACAACTCAATTTTTATAATGTACAAAAGATTTGAACAGACACTTTACGAAAGAAGATATTAAATGGCTAACAAAGATATAAAAAAATTCTCAATGTCATTAGTTACTGAGGAAATGTAAACTAAAATCACAGTAAGATACCTTTTGGACCTACTAGACTCACTAAAATTAAAACTACTGATGGTATCAAGTATTAGTGAGGATGTACAGTAACTGGAACTCCTATACACATCTGATAGGAGTGTAAAATGGTAAAACGTCAAATGATTTTACCATTTTACATTGACTGTTTTACTTTAACAGTTGAACATACACCTAACTTACGACCCACTAAGATCATATCCTGGATACTTACTCAAGAGAAATAAAAACCAGTGTCCATACAAAGACTAGCACATGAATGTTCAAAAATGTTCATAATAGAAAAAAACATAAACTAAATATTCATTAATAGGTACATAAACAAAACAAGACATATATATTATACAGTGCTACTCAACAATAAAAAGGAATGAACCGTTACATTTATGTAATAACATAAATGAATTTCAAAATCATTAGGTTGAAAGAAACCAAAGAAAAGACAGTTCATGCTGTATGGCTATTTACATAAAATTTTAGAAAATGCAAACTAACTTACAGTGACAGAAAGTAGACCAGTGGTTACCCATGGTTCAGAGTGGAGGAAGGAATGAACTACAAAGAGACACAAGAAATCTTTTGGGAGTAATAAAAATGTTCTGTACTGCTGTGGTTTGAATGCCCCCTCCAAAACTCATATTGGAATTTAATTGGCATTGTGGTGTTATTAAGAGGTGAAACTTTTAAGAAGTGACTTTTCTCAGGCGTGCAGTCTCTCACCATGTGATACCTTCTGTCATGTTATGATGCAGCAAGAAGGCCCTTATCAGATACAGCCCCTTAATCTTGGACTTCCAGCCACAAGAACTGTGAGCCAAATAAATCTTTTTTTTTTTTTTTACAAATTATCTAGTGTGTGGTATTCCATGATAGCAGCAGAAAATGGACTGACATGTACCTTGCTTGTGACAGTAATTGATGTTGCATATAAGTGCCAATACACATAAAATCTACACCTTAAATGAATGTAATATATTCTATATAAATAATAGCTCAGTAAATTTTATTTAAAATTTAAAAAGAAAAGGAAATTACATGAATATAGTTGAAAAATCCTCAACAAAATATTAGCAAATTAAATCCAACAATGTATAAAAAGAATTATAAACCAAGACCAAGGGGATTTACCCAGGTATGCAAAGCTGGTTCAACATTTGAAAATCAATTAATGTAATCTGCCACATCAAAAAGCTAGAAGAGAAAAATCATATGATCATGTCAGTAGATACAAGAAAAGAATTTGATGAAATCCAACACCCATTGATGATAAAAATTATCAGCAAACTAGGAATAGAGGGGGAACTTCGTCAACTTGATAAAGAATATGTACAAAAACTTAATAGCTAACATCATATTTAATGGTGAAAAAGCTAGAAGCTTTGCCAGTAAGATCAGGAGGAAGGCAAAGTGTCCCCTCTCACCACTGCTTTTCACCATCATACTGGAAGTTCTAGCTAATGCAGCAAGACAAGAAACGGAGATGAGAGGTATACAGATTTGGGATGGAGCAATAAGACTTCTTTGTTCCCAGATTATATGACCATGTATTGTAGAAAATCCAAAAGAATCGACAAAAAAAACTCCTGGAACAAATAAGCAATTATAGCAAGGTTGCTAGAAAAATGGTTAATGTACAAAAGTCAGTTGCTTTCTGATATACTAGCAATGAACAAGCAGAATTTGAAATTAAAAACACAATGCCGTTAACATCAACACTCCCTAAAATGAAATACTTAGGTATAAACTTAACAAAATGTCTATAAGATCTATATGAGGAAAACTATACAACTCTTATGAAAGAAATCAAACAACTAATAAATGGAGAGATGTTCCATGTTCATGGATAAGAAGGTTCAATATTGTGAATATGTCAGTTCTTTCCAACATGGTCTATAGATTTATTGCAATAGTTTTCAATATTTCAGCAAGTAACTTTGTGGATATTGACAAACTGATTCTAATAAGGCAAAAGACCCAGAATAGCCAACAAAATATTATTGAAGAAGAACAAAGTTGAATGACTGACCTATTTCACTTTAAAACCTACTATAATGCTACAGTAATCAAGATATTGTGGTATTGGCAAAAGAATAGACAAATAGATCAGTGGAACAGAATAGAGAGCCCAGAAATCAACCCACATTTATATAACCTGATCTATAATAAAGAAGCAAAAACAATCTTTTGAACAAATGGTGCTGGAACAACTGGACATTCATACACCAAAAAAATTAATCTGGACACAGACCTTATACCCTTTACAAATATTAATTCAAAATGGATCATAGACCTCAATGAAAAATGCAAACCTATAAACATCCTAGAAGGTAACATAGGAGAAAACCTAAATGACCTTGGATATGGTGGTGACATTTTAGATACAACACCACAGGCATGATCCATGAAAGAAATAATTGATAAGCTGGACTTTATTAAAATTAAAAACTTCTGCTCCATGAAAGACAGTGTCAAGAAAAGGGTAAGATGTGCCACACACTGGAAGACAATATTTGTGAAAACCACATCTAATAAAGGACTGTTGTCCAAAATATACAAAGAACTCTTAGAATTAAAAAATAATAAAACAAACAACCCAATTAAAAATGGGCTGAAAACTCTGATACCTCACCAACAAAGATATGCAGATATTATTCAGTGCTAAAAGGAAATGTGCTATCAATCCATGAAAAGGCATGAAGGAACCTTAAATGCATATTACTGAGTGAAAGAAGCCAGTCTGAAAAGGCATGTTTTCAGCTCTCTGTCATTCTACAAAAGGCAAAGCTATGAAGTCAATAAAAAAGATACTGCGTTTAGTGGAGGTCTCATTTTGTCTCCCAGACTGGAGTGCAGTGGCATGAACACAGTTCACTGCAGCCTTGACCTCCTGTGCTCAAGTGATCCTCCTGCCTTAGCCTCCCGAGTAGCTGGAATTACAGGCACATACCACGTCTCCTGACTAATTTTTGAATTTTTTTTTTTTTTTTTTTTTTTTGTGTAGACATAGGGCCTCGCCTTGTTTCCCAGGCTGGTTTCAAACTCCTGGGTTCAAGTAATCTTCCTGCCTCAGCCTCCCACAGTACTGAGATTATAGGCATGAGCCACCATGCCTGGCCAGAGTTTTAGGACAGTGAAAATACGCTGTATGATACTAAAATGGCGGATTCATGTCATTATACATTTGTCCAAACCCATACAGTGTGCAACACCAAGAGTGAACAGTAAGAAATGCTATGGACTTGTGGTGATAATGACATTCAATGTAGGTTCATCAGTTGTAACTAATATGGCACTCTTTTTGGAGGTGTTGATAATGGGGGAGGCTACGCATGTTTAGAATATGGGAAATCTCTGTAACTTTCATTTAATTTTGTTGTGAACCTAAAACTACTCTTTAAAAAAGTATTTTTCTAAAAAAAAAAAAAAAAAAGTCAGGATATATCCCTTTCCCCTATGCATAGTCACTATGGTAAAGGTCCATTATGCAGAAGACAAGGAAAAAGTACTTTAAGCAGTATTCAAGGACTTTCCTCAAGAATATCTGGAGAACTTGTTAAAGCTCAGGTTGCTGACCCTGTAACCCAGAGTTTCTAATTCAGTAGGTCTGAGGTGGGGCCTGAGAATTTGCATTCCTAATAAGGGCCAAAGACATGCTGTTCCTGGTGGTTTGGGGACTTTAGTATGGGAATCATTGTATTAGAACCACTCCCAGATGCTCAGACTAGCATTTTGAATTCACACATTTTGGCATATTCACCCAATTTGATAAATTTTGAGGCAGGTGTGTTTTTCACTTGTTTACCTGATAGTGCTAGGAGTTAACCTTATGAATATGTTGTGGGTTAATTTTAATCAAGGCCTCCATGACCAGTACTTTACACCTAATGTTGGAATCAATATTCGTGCTATAAATCTTCACAAATGCTTTATTGCTATAATGAAACTCTGACTTGTAACTAAGCTGTCTCCCTGACTAATGGTCATCAGTAATAGCTTATGTAGAAACTCTCAGTTTGTCTCTCAGAGATGATAATTTTTTTTCATTTGGTTTCTTTCCTAGCACAATTATCCTTCAAAAGTTAATACAGTATGACAAGGGTAATTTATCACAGCTTTACAAAGGTTCATGTTACAAACATGAAATTTGATCATTTCAAATATTGAAAATTAACATATGTTATCTTTACTGCAAAGGAAAGTTAGAGGCTCATTTTTGGATGACCAATCCCCTCTGTAAAAGTGTTGGTTTCCCTAGGCCCCGCGCTGGTCTGGACAGGGAAGCCTCATAGCTGTGCCTGTGTCAGTGAAATAGAACATGTTGCCTTTCTGTGTCAATGCTACTATTATAGAAACAATTATGAGATTATAATCTAAATCCACAATGATTGAGTGCTTTTTATTGCTGAGTCCTAAATTATCATGGAGGATATAAACAATTTTAAAAGTATCCAGAGGAGACAGAAAAAAAATTGGTTAAAATTTTGGTCACTGGTTCTAAAAGGAAATTGAGATATTCCACTTGATTTTTCTTTTTGTATTATTGCTGAAGATCAGATGCAAAGATACAAACTCAGGTTATACTAAAGAGAAGTAATTTGGATATTTGAAAGAAATTATTTATATGAAGATTGTTGTAAAAAGAGAGAACAAAAAGTATGTTTTGCCTAAATAAATCCTTATTTTCAAATTTCTTAACAAGAAAAGACTTTCCTCTTATAGCACCATGAGTTTATCCATTGCATTAGAAAATGGGACAGAGTGGATAAAGAAAGTATCCTTAGATTTGGTCATTTTTTAAAAGACTCTTTTCTCTAAACTTCTAGCAAGTAGAAAACAGTATGTGTTTGTTTTCTTGATCTTTTTGCTTCCTTTAAATACCCTACAGGGGAGGTCCATGTAAAAAGCAAAATTACCCAAAGACTGTCAACAGAAGGTAATGAGTAACTGCTCTTGATAATTAGTTCTTTGTGTAATTATATATTATTAAACTTTCCTTAAGAAAATTAAAAATACTTCTGAATATTGTTGGTGGTACCTCACCAACAAAGATATGCAGATATTATTCAGTGCTAAAAGAAAATGCGCTATCAATCCATGAAAAGGCATGAAGGAGTCTTAAATGCATATTACTAAGTGAAAGAAGCCAGTCTTTGTGTAATTATATATTATTAAACTTTTCTTAAGAAAGTAAAATTACATGCTGAATGAAATAACTGTCAAGTATGAGAGAATATTAAAATAGCATATGTTAAACCATGTGTAAATATAAAATAATGAATGTATAAAGAAGATACTAGGCCATCAGTTATAATCCAGAGTTGCCTGGGAACTACTGTAGACAGACATGGCCTGCTGTGTCTCCATCTGCAGTGTCAATAATTATTGAATGAATGATCAATGAATAACTGATTTAAACACTGATGAAGTACTGGTTTTCTTCAAAGCATGTATGGAAAAATTATACTCTCATATTGCAAGTGTAATGGAGCTGTAGTTCCCTGATGACTGAATTCTAGTCTTGAGTGTGTGAAAGAGAACAGCAAAATAAGCTTCCGTTTTTCTGTTTAGAAAGCTAAAAGTTGAGAAAGAGAACATAAATAGACTAGAAAGTCATTAAGGATATAGTAAAACAAATTTTTTCACAAAACTCTACCGTCTAAAAGAGCCACATCATAATGTTTGAAAGAAATAATTTATGACCAATAAAAGCAAGTATCAACTTAGTGTAGAAAATGTAAAGAATTATTTAATTCAGGAAGGTTTATTGATTATTGCCTTATAATTTATAGATTATTAGTTTATAGTGAGCTAATAAGAAAATAAGGATTCTGTAGAATGCAGTCATAAATTTTGAGATTATCATCAGTAAGAATTTGCTGCTATTTTCCAAGACAGGATGTTGGGATATATGGAACGTGAATTTAGCCAGTTGTGGCAATTTATATATTCTTCTACTTTAGTTCTGTTTTCATTATTTAAATTGTTTTATTTGAGAGCGATGATTATCTTGGAACATAACACTTTTCTTAATCTATTCAGGTTCCCTTTGTTTAGGTGCCTTAATACCTCATATAAGTTTTACTACCAAGTGTTTTGATTCAAACATTAAGTTTTAAGTAGTAATCTTAACATAAGCTTAGAAAAAAATAGAATAGAATACTCTTTTCAAATTGCTTATCTCTTTATTTTTTCTAGAAAAGTTTTTTGAAATGAAGAAAGGACAATGTAAAGACGCTCTAGAAATTTACAAACGATTTCTAACTAGAATGACACGAGTGTCTGAATTTCTCAAGGTTGCAGAGGTAAGTAATATTAAGTTTTGATGGGAATATAATTTTTTAAATATTTGCTCATATATCTGGAGTATATAATAGAAGGTGTAAGAGAGTCACAGTATGTTAGGGTTGAAAGTGCCTCGGAGTCACAGTATATTAAGGTTGGAAGTGACTTTGGAAGTCATCTCATCCAATTTCTCACTCAGAGCTGTGCTCTGTACTCCTGCATCCTAATCAGATGATCATTCTGCATTCAAATAAAAGTTTCGTGGATAATAAGCTCATTTGCTGCTTTGCAAGGTGGTCTATTCCTCCATTCTACCTAATAGCTATCTTTAATTGTTAGAAAAGCCTTTATTTTCATTGAACCTTAGGTTTGCCTTTAGAAAAGCCTGTTTATTATTCTTAGCATGTAAATGATAAATCATAAATTCTGACCTTCCTTACTTTGGCAATGATTTATACACAATGAAAAATAAAACAGAAAGCATAATTTGTTTTATAAAATTTATAAATTGTTTCTTAAGGATAGCATAATTTGTTTTATAAAATTTATAAATTGTTTCATAAGGATGTATCTTTATACTTGATTAGAATACCTGTGTAACTATACAGTTGCTGTTCCTGAAATTATCTGTGAGTTGGTATTTTCTCTTATAAAATCCAATTAATAATTCATGCTGATACTGGAAATTATAACATTGTTATTATAGTCCTTTGGAAGAATCACATTGTATTTTTATCTTACATGTCAATTAACTGATTACTAGGAACTGATTGGAATGTTGTATGAAAGAGGTTCTACAGCTCAGCAGCAAACCATACAATGCTGTGGATGTGGAACATTCATGCCATGTTTTTGCTGTTTTTGTCACTTTAAGAATATACTGCAAGAACAGGCATTTTATACACACAATTTAAGAAGTACTCTAGTCCATGCATTGTGTTTAAAATCTTTTATTCATAGAAGTAATAATTATCACATGCAAGTTCTGGAACCAAAATAATGTCACAAAATGCTGATTCTTGTACTTTCACCCATACAACATGTAGTTAGAATAAAAATCTTTTTTAAATATAAGGGAAACAAAAGGTAAAGATTAGCTTATGTAAATTGTATATGCATTAAAGCACATTCATGTTTCTTTCCTCATGGGTTTATCAATGTTGGTAGTCTATAAGAAATTATAGAATTGCTCAAAATTTTTTCTTTTGCTGCTATACAGGTTTTATTTTTTGTATTTGGTATGATTTTGCCATGGTTTAACCGTAATTATCAGCTTAATCTAGTAAAATTTGCCTAATTTCTTTCTGTGAAAAGGTAAATTATGCCTAAGTACCGAGAACAGATTATTTTATTGTTTCATTAAATCTTGGTGTACATTCATCCCAGTTTCCCATTTGTTATTGTATATAAGTAAGGAGCTGGCATGTGGCAGTCTGGGGTATGCATTTCTCTAATCGGTGTTACAAGGCTGGGCTCAGGATTCCCGTGAGAAAAGTTCTGCTTACGTGTCAATTCCTTCTGTCTTAACATGTAAAATTTTACTTTTTGTCTGTTGATACCTCATGTTAGCACAAGCCCAACTGAGGCCATTGAGAAAGAGATATACAGAGATCGGATGTCATTTTAAGAGCCTGTCTTTAAATAACTGGATAATAAATTTTAAAATTATTTTTATTTGAACATTATGATTAAGACTTTTTCATAGAATGAATACTAATTTACAAAATTATTTTTAATAGAGTAAACATTAAATCACAATGGGACACCCATAACCATTTGTGTTTTCTTTCACATTTAAATCACATTGTTCATAATTTGAACACACAATGTTTGAATACCAGTGTTGAGTGGTTTGGTTATGATTGGTTAATAGAGAAATTTTTCAACAAATGTACAAATCTCTCTTTACTGTATAGTACTCGTGTGGTCTATGTATGGATTCATACTCAATAGCTATCCCATAGTTAGTAACACTTACCTGAAGAGTCTCAAGAAAATTTCTAGAATATGATTTTCAAAATACAACTTTATATATTGGTTATTTGGGAAATAGTAACAGTAAGTTGTTCATTGTATTGAAGAAAAGGTAAAGTAGTTGAACAAGTTCTATGGAAATATTCAAATTTTTTAAATTGCTTGAAGTACAGAAAACTTACTATGTCTTATATTCTTATTCTGAAGTCTCCTATGGCAGACAAGTAAAACTTTGTAAAATAATTTTTACAGGTAAGACATAGTTCTGCTAAATACTCTTCTCTTTTATAGAACTAAGTTATTCTTAGTTTTCTATTCTAAGGTAGATATGGAAATCGTAGGAGTTACATCTCCCAGAATATTTGCAGACAGAAAGTGATGAGATTTCTGTAACACACTTTAATCCTCTAATGATAATGTGGTTCAGAAGTTCAGAGCAACAAAAATAGCAGTGTTGAGGAAGAATTCTTAAATTGTCTCTTTGAACACAATTATCCATTTAATGGAAATACGTCACCTTTTCCTGAAGTGATTTCAGTATTAGGGATCCATAATATTTTATTTTTAAAAATGCCTCTTTCGGTGCCTTCTTAGCACAGTAGGCAGCGAGTCACTCTCATAAAAATGCCTCTTTTGTTCATATTAATGTTTTTAAATGGATCATCTAAAGCGGTGTTAAAACGTACAAATAAACACAATGCAGTTGCTTTAATTTACAATTTCCCAAATTTGTAATAATATAAGTGGGTTTAGGGAGTTATCAGTGGCTAAACCGTTCCTAAAGTCAGAGTTCAGTCATTAGAATGTGAATTCCAGAGAGGGAAGGAAGACGGCCAACTAGACAAAGCTGGCAAATGCCTCTCCCACCAGGAGGAACCAAAATATCGAGTGAATCATCACACTGATGATCAACAGATCTTTTGAGAGAAAATACTGAAAATCAATAGAGGGGCAACACAGATACCATAGTTGAAGAGGGAGGAAGCTGGGAAGCCTGCTGGGAGCCACCACATGCCAGCTGCAGTAAAACACATCCATAGGTGCCCATCCCCCAAGGCTCTCCATCTTGCTCTGCAGTTCCTGCTCTCTACTGGCCAGGAGCTGCCATTGCTGCAGGACCAGGATGAATGCCCCCTCGCCTGCTGGCCCCTCCCAAGATTGCCTGCCTGGCCACCCCCACAGGAGGATATCCACAGTGCAGCCCCCGCTTCCCTACTTGAGTGTTTTGCTGGTGGCCTGGAAGCAGTCTGGCACCCCCAGCGCAGCCAGTGCTTGACCCCGAGGGGCCAGAAGACAAATCTGCAGGCCTGGTTCCAACTCCCTGGGACTCAAGCACACGGCCCACGAGTATCTTGCTGAGATCTATGGCCTGAGCTCAAGTGGAGGAGGAGCCCCCAGTGTCAGAACAAAAAGAAGATTGTGACTTAGATTCTTATGCTGGTGCAGGTTCTTGGGCAAATGTAGGAGCTGTGTGTCCCTCCCTTCACAAGACCCATCTGGGAAGGGTGCGGCCTGATAGCCACAGCTTCTTTCCCAGGGAGCCCTGCAGCCCACATCATCTGAACAGCTCCGTGATCTGGGAGCAGAAGACTTGGGACAAGTCTAGCCAGTCAAGATGCTCCTGGGGCAGACACTGGAGGAAGACCTGTTGGGTGAGAGGAACACAAGCTGAGTGGGTCCCACAGCTGTCTGCCAGGTTGGAAACCCTGGGCCACAGGCACTTTTCCACTTGCATATGCATGATACCATTGCCCTGCCCAGGGGTCCTTCACCCCAACCCACTGCAGCACCAGACCACTAGTAGTCATATCCCACAACCTGCTCTGACTCTAACAAGCGCAGTGGGCCCCCCAAGAGTTAGAGATCTCCTGGTGACCTCTCAGCTGGGACCACCTCTAAAGGGAGAGGGTAGCACAGCCCGCCAAAGCCCCCTTTTGGGCAAAGAAAACATGGGTACAGCACCAGTAGTTGAAGGGGACAGCACCCAAGGCCCAAGGCCTGGAAACAAACTTGGACAGGGAGTTATCTCTTGGCCCCTGCCTCCCCTCCCCAGAGCACTGCCACATACACACTGAAAAATAAGAGGTGCCTGGCTGAGTAAGAGTATATCTGCTGACCCTGATGTCACTGTGAAACACCATCTACGAGACTACAACCTAAATTGCACCACCAAACAAAAATACATTGTTTCACCATGCAATACCTCTGAAACGTACCACAGGAACCCATCCATAACCTCAGAACCTAAAACAGAGCCTTGACCCTCTGAAAGCACTCAGAAACAAAACCAATCAACTATATACAACATTCACCAGTCAACCCTTAAGGGAAAAAAATAATGTAAAAACAAAAAGCCCTGTCCAAACGAAAGCAAATTGACAAAGAAAAAGAAAAGCCAGCTCCCTCAGGTGAGAAGGAATCAGCTCAAGAACTTAGGCGATGAAAAAAGTCAGAGTGTTTTGTTACCTCTAAAGGATGGCATTAGCTCCCTAGCAGTGGATCCTAACCACATTGAAATGTCTGAAATTATGGACACTGAATTCAGAATCTGGATAGCAAGGAAGCTTAATAAGATCCAAGGGAAAGTTGAAATCCAATCCGAGGAAGCCAGAAAAATGATCCAAGATATGAAAGATGATGTAGCTATATTTAAAAAGGACTAAACGGAACTTCTACAGTTGAGAAGTTCACTACAGGAATTTCAAAATGTAGTTGGAAGCCTTAATGACAGACTAGATCACACAGAGGAGAGAATTTCAGAGCTTGAAGACCAGTCCTTTGAATCAACCCAGTCAGACACAAATAAAGCAAATAATTTTTAAAAATGAACAAAACCTCCAAGAAATATGGTATTAAGTAAAGCAACCAAACCTGCAATTCATTGGCATTCCTGAGAGAGAAGAAGAGAGAGTGAGCAACTTGGAAACATATTTGAGGATATAATCCACAAAAATTTCCCCAGTCTTGCTGAAGAGATTGACATGTGAATACAAGAAATTCAGAGAACCCCTATAAGATACTATACAAGATGACCATCCCAAGGCACATAGTCATCAGACATTCTAAGATCAACACAAGAAAAAATCCTAATGGCAGCTAGAGAAAAGGATCAAATCACCTATAAAACGAACCTCATCAGGCTAATGGCAGACTTCTTAAAAGAAACTTTACAAGCCGGAGATTGGTAGCCTATTCTTAGCATTCTTAAAGAAAAGAAATTCCAACTAAGAATTTCATACCCCGCCAAACTAAGTTTCGTAAGTGAAAGTGAAATAAAATCTTTCCCAGACAAGTATTTGCCAAGGGAATGTGTTACCAATCAACTGGTCTTACAAGACGTGCTTAAGGGAGTTCTAAAGTTGGAAACCAAAGAAACCTGCTACGACAGAAACACGTATAAGTACATAGTCCATAGTTCCTACAAAGCAACTTCACAATTGAGACTATAAAGCAACCAACTAACAATACCATGACAGGAATGAAACCTCACATGTGAATACTAACCTTGAATGTAAATGGTACAAATACCCGCCTGAAAAGACACAGAGTGGCAAGTTGGATTTAAAAAAAAGACCCAACCTTCTGCTGTCTTCAGTACATCCATCTCATGTAATGACACCCATAGCCTCAAAGTAAAGGGATGAAACTATCATACCAACAGAAAATGAAAAAGGACAGAGGTTGTTGCTCTTGTATCTGATAAAATAGACTTAAAACCAACAGTAAAGAATAAAAAAGAAAGAAAGAAAGAAAAAGGACAAAGAAGGGCATTACATAGTGATAAAGGGTTAAATTCAAAAAGAAGACTTAATTTTTAGCCAAAGGTGAGAGATTGGGGGGAAAAAAAGACTTAACTATCCTCAATATATACACACCCAGCATTGGAGCACCTGGATTTATAAAATAAGTACTTCTTGACCTAATAAAAGACAGGCAGCCACACAATAATAATGAGGGACTTCATCACCCCACTAAGCGTTAGACAGATCATTGAGGCAGAAAACTAACAAATTATGAACTTAAATTTGACACTAGACCAATTGGACCTAATAGACATCTGCAGAATACTCCAGCCAACAACCACAGAATATATGTTCTTGTCACCTGTACAGGGTACATACCCTAAGATCCACCGCATGCTCAGCCATAAAGCAAATCTCAATAAATTAAAAAAATCAAATCATAACAAGTATATTCTTAGACCACAGTAGAATAAAAATAGAAATCAATACCAAGAGGAACTCTCAAAACCACACAATTACATGGAAACTGAATAACTTGTTCTTGAATGACTACTGGGTAAACAACAAAAGTAAGGCAGAAATCAAAACATTCTTTGAAACAAATAAAAACAGAGACACAACATACCAAAATATCTGGGAGGCAGCAAAGGCGGTTTTAAGAGGAAAGTTTATAGCACTAAATGTCTACATCAAGAAGCTAGAAAGATCTCAAATTAATAACCTAACATCACACATAAAGGAACAAGAAAAACAAGAACAAACTAATTCCAAAGCTAGCAGAAGAAAACAAATAGCCCAAATCAGAGCAAAACTAAATGTAATTGACAATAAGAGGGGATCATGGCAGATGGGAGGCAGGACCAGATTGCAGCTCCAACTTGGACGGACAGAGCAGCATATGGAGGCTCGCACTGTGAATTTTTGTTCCAGAATGACTGCAGGAATAAAGTAGGAAACCTGAGAGGACCCACAGACCCCATGAAGAAAGCAGATTGCTCCTACAAGACCCAGGAGACACCTCAAATACTGTGAGTGCCCAAACCGTGGAGCTGGGAAAGGGAGATCGTCTGCCCCTGAACACACATCCCCCACTGGGGAAACTGTAGGCCTAGATAACAGGAGAAGATTTTGACCTTACCTGGAACTGAGTCAATTTAGAGAGCCAAGCGAAATACAGGGATAGAAGAAGCAGTGAAAAAATCCCTGTGAGTTTACTGGGTCCCCTAGCAAGCCGTTTTTGCCTGACCTCACAGGGGTCCTTCAGGACGGTGGCCAGAGGCACTAGGAAATGGCCACAGGGAGAAAGAAATCTCCAGCTAGGCTTTGTAACAATTTGAACTGATTGAGAGGCCTCTTGGCCAGAACTCGGGGAAGGGTATGAATCTGGTGTGCAGACACCACAGGCAGGGGAAGAACAAAAGCCTTATTTGCCTTCACAGCTGGGAGGTAGGTAGCCTGGGGCTAGTTCTCAGCCCTACTTGCCCACTGACTGGAAACACATTCAGTGCTGTTGCTGGGGGGCACAGTGGGAGTGAGACTGGTCTTTTGGATTGCATGGGAGCTGAGTGAGGCCTGTGACTGCCGCCTTTCCCCCACTTCCCTGACAACCTGCATGACACAGTAGAGACAGTCATAATCCTCCTAGGAACATAACTCCATTGACCTGGGAACCTCACCCCTAACCCCCACAGCAGCTGCAGCAAGACCCGCCCAAGGAGAGTCTGAACTCAAACATGCCTAGCCCTGCCCTTGCCCAGTGGTCCTTCCCTACCTACCTGGTAACTGAAGACAAGGGCATATACTCTTGGGAGTTCTAGGGCCCTGCCTCCAACCTGTTCCTCCTCATACTACCACAGCTGATGCTCTCTAGAAAGTGCCACGTCCTGGCAGGAGGCCAACCAGCACAAAAATAGTACATTAAACCACCAAAGCTAAAAACCCTCACAGAGTTCATTTCTGCCACCTCCACCAGAACAGGTGCTAGTATCCATGGCTGAGAGACCCACAGACAGTTCATATCACAGGACTCTGTGAGACAACCCCCAGTGCCAGTCTGGAGCCTGATAGACTTGCTGGGTGGCTAGATCCAGAAGAGAGAAAACAATCACTACAGCTTGGTTCACAGGAAGCCACATCCATAGGAAAAGGGGGAGAGTACTACAGCAAGGGAAGACCGCATGGGACAAAAGAATCTGAACAACAACCTTCAGCCCTAGACATTTCCTTTGACAGAGCCTACCCAAATGAGAAGGAACCAGAAAACCAACTCTGATAATAGACAAAACAAGGTTCTTTAAATCCTCCAAAAAAAAAATCACACTAGCTCACCAGCAATGGACCCAAACCATCAAATCCCTGATTTACCTGATAAGGAATTTAGGAGGTTAGTTATTAAGCAAATCAGGGAGGCACCAGAGAAAGGCAAAGCCCAGTGTAAGGAAATCCAAAAAATGATACAAGAAGTGAAGGGAGAAATATTCAAGGAATTAGATAGCATAAATAAAAACAATCAAAACTTCAGGAAACAACAGACACACTTATAGAAATGCAAAATGCTCTGGAAAGTCTCAGCAATAGAATTGAACAGGTAGAAGAAAGAAACCCAGAGCTCAAAGACAAGGTCTTCAAATTAACCCAATCTAACAAAGAAAAAAGAATAAGAAAATACAAACAAAGCCTCCAAGAAGTCTGGGATTTTGTTAAACAACCAAACCTAAGAATAATTGGTGTTCCCAAGGAAGAAGAGAATTTTAAAAGTTTGGAAAATATATTTGGGGGAATAATTGAGGAAAATTTCCATGTCCTTGCTAGAGACCTAGACATACAAATACAAGAAGCGCAAAGAACACCAGGGAAATTCGTCACAAAAAGAATATTACCTAGGCACATTGTCATCAGGTTAGCTAACATTAGGATGAAGGAAAGAATCTTAAGAGTTGTGAGACAGAAGCACCAGTTAACCTATAAAGGAAAACTTTTATAGTTATACCTTTAAAGGTATAACTTTAGATTATAGATTAACAGCAGATTTCTCAGCAGAAACCCTACAAGCTAGAAGGGATTGACACCCTATCTTCAGCCTCCTTAAACAAAACAATTATCAGCCAAGAATTTTGTAGTGAAACTAAGCTTCATATATAAAGGAAAGATACAGTCTTTTTCAGACAAATGAATGCTAAGAGAATTCACCACTACCAAGCCACCACTACAAGAACTGCTAAAAGGAACTCTAAATCTTGAAACAAATCCTGGAAACACATCAAAACAGAACCTCTGTAAAGCATAAATCTCCTAGGAACTATAAAACAAAAATATAATTTAAAAAACAAAAACAAAAAACCAAGGTATACAGGCAACAAACAGCACAGTGAATGGAATGGTACCTCACATCTCAATACTAAGATTGAATGTAAATGGCTTAAATGCTCTACTTAAAAGCTACAGAATTGCAGAATGGATAAGAATTCACCAGTCAACTACCTGCTGCCTTCAAGAGACTCACCTAACACATAAAGACTCACACAAACTTAAGGTAAAGGGGTGGAAAAAGACATTTCAGAAAAATGGGCACCAAAAGTGAGCAGGAGGAGCTATTCTTATATCAGACAATACAAACTTTAAAGCAACAGCAGTTAAAAAAGACAAAAAAGGACATTATATAATGATAAAAGGCCTCATCCAACAGGTAAATATTACAATCCTAAACCTATATGTACCTAACACTGGAGCTCCCAAATTTATAAAAATGATTACTAATAGACCTAAGAAATGAGATAGCAACACAGTAATATTGGGGGACTTCAATATTTCACTGACAGTACTAGACAGGTCATCAAGACAGAAAGTCAACAAAGAAACAATGAATGTAAATGGTACCCTGGAACAAATGGACTTAACAGATGTATATAGAACATTCCATCCATCAAATGCAGAATATACATTCTATTCAATAGCATATGGAACTTTCGTGAAGATAGACCATATTATAGACCACAAAATGAGCCTCAATACATTTAAGAAAATTGAAATTATATCAGGCCCTCTCTCAGACCACAGTGGAATAAAACTGGAAATCAACTCCAAAAGGAACCTCCAAAACCATGCAAATATATGGAAATGTAATAACCTGCTCCTGAATGAGCATCGGGTCAAACATGAAATCAAAGTGAAAATCAAAAAATTATTCAAACTGAATGACAGTAGTGACAGAACCTATCAAAACCTCCGGGACACAGCAAAGGCGGTGTTAAGAGGAAAAGTCATAGCCCTAAATGCCTACATCAAAAAATTTGAAAGAATACAGACAATCTAAGGTCACACCTCAAGGAACAAGAGAAACAAGAATGAACCAAACAGAAACCCAGCAGAAGAAAGGAAATAACTAAGATCCAGAGCAAAACTAAATGAAATTGAAATAAAAAGCAATACAGAAGATAAATGAAACAAAAAGCTATTTTTTTTGAAAAGATAAATAAAATTGATAGACCATTAGCTAGATTAACCAAGAAAAGAAGAGAGAAAATCCAAATAAGCTCAATAAGAAATGAAATGGGAAATATTACAACTGACACCACAGAAATACAAAAGATCATTCAAGGCTACTATGAGCACCTTTACGCACATAAACTAGAAAACCTAGAAGAGATGGATTAATTTCTCAAAAGATACAACCCTCCTAGCTTAAATAAGGAAGAATTAGATATCCTGAACAGACAAGCAGTGAGATTGAAATGGTAATTTTAAAATTACCAACAAAATAAATGCCCAGGACCAGACCAATTCACAGCAGATTTCTACCAGACATTCAAAGAAGAATTGGTATCAATCCTATTGACACTATTCCACAAGACAGAGAAAGAGGGAACCCTCCCTAAATCATTCTATTAACCCAGTATCACCCTAATACCCAAACCAGAAAAGGACATAACCAAAAAAGAAAACTACAGACCAATATCCCCGATTAACATAGATGCTAACATCCTTAACAAAATACTAGCTAACTGAATCCAACAACATATCAAAAAGATGATCCACCATGATCAAGGGTTTCATACTAGGGGTGCAGGGAAGGTTTAACATATGCAAATCAATAAATGTGATACACCACATAATCAGAATTAAAAACAAAAATCACATGATCATCTCAATAGATGCAGAAAAAGCATTTGACAAATTCCAGCATCTCTTAATGATTAAAACTCTCAACAAAATTGGCATACAAGGGACATACATCAATATAATAAAAGCCATCTATGACAAGCCCACAGCTAATATAATACTGAATGGGGAAAAGTTGATAGCATTTCCTCTGAGAACTGGAACAAGACGAGGATGCCCACTCTTACCACTCCTCTTCAGCATAGTACCACAAGTCCTAGCCAGAGCAATCAAACAAGAGAAAGAAATGGCATCCAAATTGGTAAAGAGGAGGTCAAGCTGTTTCTGTTTGCTGATGATATTATTGTTTACCTAAAAAACCCTAAAGACTCTCCAGAAAGCTGTTAGACCTGATAAAAGAATGTAACAGAGTTTCCGGATACAGAATTAATGTGCACAAATCAGTAGCTCTTCTATACACCAACAGCTACCAAACAGAGAATCAAATCAAGATCTCAACCTCTTTTACAATAACTGCAAAAAAATAAAATACTTAGCAATATACCTAACCGAGGAGGTGAAAGACCTTTACAAGGAAAACTACAAAACACTACTCAAAGATATCATAGACAACACAAATGAAAAAACATCCCATATTGTGTAGAATCCATATTGTGAAAATGACCATACTGCCAAAAGCAATCTACAAATTAAATGTGATTCCTATCAAAATGAATTACTCTTCACAGAATTAGAAAAAAACAATTCTAAAATTCATGTGGAACCAAAAAAGAGCCCACATAGCCAAAGCAAGACTAAGCAAAGAGAACAAATCTGGAGGCATCACATTACCTGATTTAAAACTATACTATAAGGCTATAGTCACCAAAACAGCATGGTACTTGTGTAAAAATAGGCACATAGACCAATGGAACAGAACAGAGAGCCCAGAAATAAACCCAAATGCTTACAGCCTACTGATCTTCAACAAAGCCAACAAAAACAAAGTGGGGGAAAGGACAACCTTTTCAACAAATGGTGCTGGGATAATTGGCTAGCCACATGTACGAGAATAAGATTGGATCCTCATCTCTCACCTTATACAAAAGAAACTCAAGATGGATTAAAGACTTAAATCTAAGATCTGAAACTATAAAAATTCTAGAAGATAACATTGGAAAAACCCTTCTAGACATTGGCGTAGGTGAGGATTTCATGACCAGGAACCCAAAAGCAAATGCAAAAAAAAACCAAAGATAAATTTCTGGGACTTAATTAAACTAAAGAACTTTTGCAAAGTGAAGGGAATAGTCAGCACAGTAAACAGACAACCCACAGAGTGGGAAAAAATCTTCACAATCTATACATCTAAACTAAAGAACTTTTGCAAAGCAAAAGGAATAGTCAGCACAGTAAACAGACAACCCAAAGAGTGGGAAAAAATCTTCACAGAATCTACAATGAGCTCAAATCAGCAAGAAAAAGAAATCCCATCAAAAAGTGGGCTAAGGACATAAATAAACAATTCTCAAAAGAAGATACACAAATGGCCGACAGACATATGAAAAAATGCTTAACATCACTAACAATCAGGGAAATGCAAATCAAAACTGCAATGTGATACCACCTTACTCCTGCAAGAATGGCCATAATCAAAACATCAAAAAACAAACAAACAACAACAACAAAAATACGGTAGATGTTGACATGGGTGTGGTGATCAGGGAACACTTCTACACTGCTGGTGGGAATGTAAACTAGTACAGCCACTGTGGAAAACAGTGTGGAGATTCCTTAAATAACTGAAAGCAGAACTACCATTTGATCCAGCAATCCCTCTACTGGGTATCTACCCGGAGGAAAAGAAGTCATACTTGCACACACATGTTTATAGCAGCACAATTCATAATTGCAAAATCGTGGAAGCAACTGAACTGCCTACCTATCAATGAATGGATAAAGTGTGATATATATATTTTATTTATATATATATATATATATAATGGAATATTACTTAGCTATAAAAAGGAATGAGTTAATGGCATTTGCAGTGACATGGATTACATTGGAGACTATTATTCTAAGTGAAGTAACTCAGGAATGGAAAACCAAACATTATATATTCTCATTCATAAGTGGGAGCTAAGCTATGAGGATGCAAAAGCATAATAATGACACAATGGGCTTTGGGGAAATCAGGGGGAAAGGGTGGGAAGAGGGTGAGGGATAAAGACTACAAATAGGGTGCAGTGTATACTGCTCAGGTGATGGCTGCTCCAGAATCTCACAGATCACCACTAAATACTCATGTAACCAAACACCACCTCACTTGTTCCCCAATAACCTATGGAAGTTAAATAAATAAATAAATGGAATTGACACCCCCAAAACATACAAAGAATCAATGAAATAAAAATTGGTTCTTTGAAATGATAAACAAGATTGATCGATCACTAGCTAGATTAACAATGAAAAAAAAGAGAGAAGATCCAAATAAATCCAATCACACAGACAAAGGTGACATTTCAATTGATCCCACAAAAATAGAAAAAATCCTCTGGACTACTACGAACACCTCTATGCAAGCAAAGTAGAAATCTAGGGGAAATGGATAAATTTCTGGAAACATACAACCTTTCAGTATTGGACCAGGAAGAAATTGAAACTCTGCTATTGGTCTGAAAAACCAATAACAAGTTCTGCAGCTGACTTCAGTAGTGAGAAAACCTACTAAACAATAAAAGCCTTGGACCAAATGGATTCACAGCTAAATTCTATCAGATGTAAAAAGAAGAACTGGTAGCAATTCTACTGAAACTATTTCAATAAATTGAGAAGGAGGGATTCCTCCCTAACTCATTCTATGAAACCAGTGTCATCCTGATACTAAAATCTGGCAAAGGCACAAGAAAAAAAGAAAACTACAAGTCAATATCCCTGACAAATATAGATGCAGAAATCCTCAACAAAATAATAGCAAATCAAATCCAGCAGCACATCAAAAAGTTAATTAACCACAATCAAGTGGGCTTTATTCCTGGGATGCAAGGTTGGTTCAACATGTGCAAAACAATAAATGTAATTCACCACGTAAACAGAATTAAAAACGAAAACCATATAATAAATAGACGCAGCAAAAGCTTTCTGTAAAATCCAACCTCCCTTCGTGATACAAACCCTTGACTAATTAGACATTGAAGGAGCATACTTCAAAATATAAGAACCATCTATGACAAACCCACAGCCAACATCACACTGAATGAGCAAAAGCTGGAAGCATTCCCTTTAAGAACTAGAACAAGACAAGGATGCCCACTCTCACCACTACTATTCAGCATAATACTGCAAGTCCTACAGAGCAGTCAGGATACAGAGAGAAATAAAAGGAATCCAAATAGGAAAAGAGGAAGTAAAACTATCTCTCTTTGCTAAGGATATGATTCTATACCAGAAAATCCTCAAATTCCATCAAAAAACTCCTAGACCTGATAAACAACTTCAGTAAAGTTTCAGGATACAAAATCTACCTATAAACATCAAAATCAATAGCATTTCTATGCACCAGTAACTTCCAATCTGAGAACCAAATCAAGAATGCAATCCCATTTACAATAGCCAAACAAAAATATTTAAAACCTAGGAGTACCTCTAACCAAGGAGATAAAAGATCTCTACAAGGAGGACTACAAAACACTACTGGAAGTCAGAGATAACACAAACAAATGGAAAAACATTTCACGCTCATAGATTGGAAGAATAAATATTGTTAAAATGGCTCTACTGCCCAAAGCAATCTGTAGATTTAATCCTATGTCTATCAAATTATCAACATCATTTTCCACAGAACGAAAAGAAATTATTCTAAATTTATATGAAGCCAAAAAAGAGGTGGAATCGCCAAAGCAATCTTAAGCAAAAAGAACAAAGCCAGAGGCATCACATTACCTGACTTCAAACTATACTACAAGGGTACAGTAAACAAAACAGCATGATACTGGTACAAAAACAGACACATAGAACAGTGGAACAGAGTAGAGAACCCAGAAATAAAGTAGCTTACCTACAACCAACTGATCCTTGATAAGTTGACAAAAATAAGCATAACAAGGGGAAAGGACTCCTTATTCAGAAATGGCGCTGGGAAAACTGGCTAGCCATATGCAAAAGAATGAGACTGGATCCCCTACCTATATCAACACATACAAAAATTAACTAAAGATGGATGAAATACCTCAAACTATAAAAGTGCTAGAAGGAAACTTAGAAAATATTCTTCTGGACTTTGGCATTGGCAAAGAATTTATGACAAAGTCCTCAAAATCAATTGCAACAAAAATTAAAATTGGCAACTGAGACCTGTTTAAACTGAAGAGCTGCACAGCAAAAGAAACTATTAACAGAGTAAACAGACAACCTACAGAATGAGCGAAAATACTCATCACCTTTGTTTCTGACCAATGACTAATGTCCAGAATCTATAAGGAATTTAAATAAATCACCAAGAAAAACAACTCCATTAAAAAGTGGGCAAAGGACATGAACAGACACTTCTCAAAAGAAGACATATAAGTGGCCAACAAATGTATGGAAAAATGCTCAACATCACTAATCATCAGAGAAATGCAAATCAGAACCCCAGTGAGATACTATCTTACACCTAGTCAGAATGAATATTATTAAAAAGCCAAAAAACAACATGTTGACAAGGCTACAGAGAAAAGGGAACTCATATACACCATTGATGAGAATGTAGTTCAGCCACTGCAGAAAGTAGTTTGGAGATTTCTCAAAGAACTAACAATAGAACTACTGTTTGAGTAATCCCATTACTGAGTATATACCCAAAGGAAAATAAATTATTCTACCGAAAACACACATGCACTCATATGTTCGTTGCAGCACTATTTACAATAGCAAAGGCATGGAATCAACCTAGGTGCCCATCAGTAGTGGACTGGTTAAAGAAAATGTGGTACATATGCACCATGGAATACTATGCAGCCATAAAAAAGAATGAAATCATGCCCTTTGCAGCAATGTGAATGTAGCTGGGGGCCATTATCCTAAGTGAACTAACGCAGAAACATAAAACTAAATACCACATGTTTTTACTTATTAGTGAGAGCTAAACCTTGGGTACACACATACAGATGAGAACAGTCGACACCGGGGACTCCAAAAAGAGCTACAAAGGGAAGAAGTCAAGGGCTGAAAACCTTCCTGTTAGGCACTGTGTTCACTATCTGGGTGACAGCATTAATAGAAGCCCAAACCTCAGCATCATACAATGTACCCTTGTAACAAATCTGCACTTGTACCCCTGAATCTAAAATAAAAATGGAAAAATTTTTAAAAGAAATTAAAAAATAATATTTGGTAGTTGCAAAAAAAAGTAAAGTCTGGAATTCTGGATTCAAACATTATTTGATCCAGAGAGATTAGGGCAAGTGCTCTATGTCAGTGGTCTCAACAGCAAGTGACTTGACTTCCCTCCCATCCTCAAAGGATAACATTTAGAGATGTTTTTGTTATTACAGTGGAGAGGGTGGCTACTAGCATCCTGTGGGTAGAGGTCAGGGATGCTGCTAAACATCCTATGATGCACAGGATACCACCCAACAAGAATTATCTTCCCCAATTGCCAATAGTGCCAAGACTGAGAAACCCCGCTGTAGACACAGAGAAGAAAAAGGAAAGAAGGTAGTTCAGCATTTGACGCACAAATGGATTTTCTGATCTCCAGTTTGCTTTATTGTCTTTGTAGCAGCACATTTTCTTCATGTATTTACTCCTACATTTCCATCAGTATAATCAAAGCTCTTCATTTCTCAAGGAGAGATACTTTGGCTTAACCCACTTTGTTTCTTTGAACCTCAATTTCATTATTTATATGAAAATGATATGATGAACTTGTGATTTGTGTTTTTCCCCAACTTTTCACTTTGAATAATTTTCAGACCTATAAAAGAATTGATGTATAATGAACAAATATGGTCTCTTCATTGATTTACCTTTATTAATACTTTTTCATATTTGCTTTTCCTGCCTTCTCTCTTTCTCTGCCCCTACCCCATGCTAACAAAATTAACAATATGCATATACTTTTACCTGGTAATTCCACTTGTACAAGTATATCACACAGATATGTACACACACATGCAGAATGGTGTGTGCAGCACTGCTTGCAATGGCAAGAGATCAAAAGCAAATTTAGTGTCCATTAATAAGTTACTAATTAAATATAGGACAAGGAAGTTCTATGCAGCTGTTTATTAAATGAGGACATACTGTGTGTTTATATGGATATATGTCTAAGATATATTTTAAGTGAAAAATATAAGTTCATTATATATAATATGCTATTATTTGTATAGTAATGGGGAAATAAGTATATATTTGTATAATTTCATATTTCCTTGAATATACATAAAGAAACTCTGAAAGGTTACATAAGAAACTAAAAAAGTTAGGTCTGTGGGAGAAAGAGTGGAAATTATACCCTGAATGAGTTTTAGAACTAAATGAACATTCCCTATCCAGAAGCTGGGCATAATTAACTACTAAATTTAGTCTAAGCAGTGTTGTACGTTTTGAGCTTCTGTTGACTAAGGAGGATACCATTACATTTTATACTTTAATTTATTGTCATTTGTTTTTAGATTCTAGTAGAATTCTATACATTTGTTATATCTAGCTATTTCATGAAATTATTGCTCTATTATGTTGAGTGAAAAACTGAATAAAAAGCATATGTTCCAAGTGAGACTGATATATAAAATAATTCATTTACAACAATATTGAGCTGTTTTAACTAATTGTATAGGTGATCTTCCATTAAATGAAAAAAATTAGTTTTAAAAGTTCTACTAATTTCTAATTTTTTTAATCCACAGCAAGTTGGTATTGATAAAGGTGACATTCCTGACCTCACACAGGTAAGCAACTCTCCCAGTGGAAGATTCACTATGCATGAGATTATTACAACATATATTGCCACAAATGGGCATAGTCTTGTAAGCATTTCATGCATTTTGAATTTAGGCCAAGCAACTTTCTTGGAAATTATTCTACCTTATTTATTTTTTCTAGACATTGAATATATTTCTGGAGGTAATAGGAGGATTTTCTTGTTCTTATGAAATAGTTTCTTCTTTAAATGCAACTGAATTTAGTAAATGAACTCATCTTTTCATTTTAAACTTGATTAAAAGGAAACCTTGAATAATGTTAATAGAAGTGCTTTAGTAATGAAAAGTCACTATTTCTAGGCCTGATAATTAGATTAGAACTTTTCTTCCTGCTTGTCTTCCTAGTTTCCAACATGTCCCAGATATGAAGGAGACACATGAATAGTGAAAACGCTGATGTCACAGATTAACTACTTGTCTCCCCTATGAAATGGAAGCATGTCCATGCATAAAATAAGCTAATAAAATAGTAGTGGTAGATGAGCAATTTTTCTGGAGCCCATCTAGTAAATGCCAACGATAGAGGGGCTTCTGTGTCAATCATTTTATCTGTGAAGAGGGTACTGTGTATGGATCCTAATATATACATTCAAGGTCATTCATGGGTCCAGCTTTATTGTATAACCTTTCTCATTATTGGCCGGAACTGTTTTTACTTAAGCACTCTGTTATGGTACATTTATATCCCAAACATGTTATTTAACTAGAAATGATGTTATTGTAGAGATAATAGGAGAAAACATAGAGCTGCTATCTTATATACCAGTAATGAATATATGCACTTTCTGTCCTTGTAAATATAGTCATTATAATAGAAAAAAATTGTCATAGTGAAAGATATCCACTTTTAATAATATCAAAGTGCATTTAGTAATTTGCTATCCTTATTATGCCTTGAAATGTTTCCATCTTTAAAATAATATTAATCCTTAAATTTTTATTAAAAATTAGGGAAACTCAAAGAAATGATCTTCTGTATTTGTATTATTAAAATACCAATTAAATATCAAGAATTCTTTATGAATAAAATTCACAGAGCAATTCAGAACATGATGGCATTGTATTTTTTAGTTAAAAGTTGAGAGATAGTTCTTTCTCATAGACAGAATATTGGTATAAAATATTTCTGCTACTATGAGAAAATAGTGTTTTTTGATGAGGCACATACCTGAGTAAGATATTGGTATCATTTTGGATATGGCCAAAATATTAAGTGTGCATTAAGTATCACTAAAAATCTCTTTATTAGACATAGATTTATCTTTGTAACACTAAAAAGCAAAGAAAATAAGTGTGTTTTCATTTAAACTCATCATTTTTAGTAAAATTTATAGTACATTTAAAAAAATAATCCACATAAGTAATACATGTTAACTTTTAAGACATTAAAATATTTAGCTCTGACATTTATAAGCTAATGAATAGCTTCTAGAAGTGGCAAATCATCTTTATTTCAACTCTATGGACACCCTTACTATAGAATAAAAGAGAAACTAGGCTCTCAGTTAAGAATATAGGTCCTCATCTGTCGTACTTAGTTTGGGCGGAGTCTGAGGGGAAACAAGGAAATATTCAAATGACTACTTAAATCCCTTTTCACTTTTAACATTAAACAATGAGAGCATATCATTGAAAGTACATCATTGAAATCATATACTTGGATTAAATTTTTAATGATACTATTATAGTCATTATAATTTTTACAATCTCCCCTTCAAGAAGCCCAGAAACATTATATTTTACTGAATTATTTAATATGTGTGTTTTCATAATTTAGGGAACAGAGACTCCTCCCTCAAAAAAAATAAAATCTTGCCCTGGGTCTTTTAGAAAGCTATTCTATGGTAGAAATTCATCAGAATCTGTTAGCACTCTATTATCTGCTTTTGTTATGCCCTTAAGCACCACATACATTTCAATATTAACATTTATATTTATGTGATACATATATATACACCATGGAATACTACACAACTATTAAAAAGAAAAGATCATGTACTTTGCAGCGACATGGATGGAGCTTGAGGCCAATATCCCAAATAAACTAATGCAGAAACAGAAAACCAAATACTGCATGTTCTCACTTATAAGTGGGAGCTAGACACTGAGTATATATGTCACAAAGAAGTGAACAACAGACACCGAGGCCTACTGGAGAGTAGAAGGTGGTAGGAGGGTAAGGATTGAAAAACTATCTATCAGGTACTATGCTTATTACCTGGGTGATGAAATAATCTGTACACCAAACCCCTGTGACATATAATTTACCTATATGACAAACCTGCACAAGTATCCCTGAACCTAAAAGATGTTTTAAATGGGGAAAAATATTTATTTTTAAATTACCTGTTCATAGAAAAATTCCTCTAGTTCAATACAAGAATATGATATGCTTCTGAAATTTCTTAATAGTGTGGTTTCTTTTGGGGTTGTGAGTGACATAGAGCTAAACACCCTTCTTCATTCCTGCATAGAGCCCGTCAGCAGGTCTAATGGAAGTCTCTAATTGAACTGAGGAGTTAGACCTCTGACAGTTGTGATCAGGTCTGAGCCAGCATGTGAATTGTTCTGGGGTTAGTCCTTTAGACAGTTGTTTCATCCTTAAAACCAGGATTAATCTGCAGATGGGCCCAAAGTACCAGGTTATATGGATTCAGTTCTACTCTTCTAAGATTAGATTCTGCTTTCTACCAGGCTTGTCTGTGGCCACCATGGCCATTCATTCTATCCAGGTAATGAACAAAAATGCCTGCCAGAAGAGAGTGCTAAAGAAGAGATGGAGATCAGAAGGGCTTCCTACTGGGAGTAGGAATAGAATGCTCATAACTTAAAAAAGGATTAGAATTCCTCTTGCAGCAAAATGGAATGGAGGAATTTCATGGATATCCTTATGGATTTAATGGACACCTTTTAGGTTAGAGACTGCACATTAAACATGAATACAATCATCTGTAACCCTTTTTAACTTATACACATAGTATCATAATTATTACATTTAAATTTTTCACAAATATCAATGAAATTTTTAAGGAAATTCAAAAATAACTGTTTTGGGTAAGAACTGAATATATCAGAACTGAAACATTTATCCTCAGCACTTTCAAATGGTTTCTTAGATATAATGATAAAAATTTGAATGATCTTGTGATTGCTTTTTTAAAATTTGGTTTTAATGATGCTTTATAAGCTATAGCATCTAAATTGTAGATGGATGCTTTCTTTTGGAGCCTGGGCTCACAATCAGCTATGAACTTGTTCCAAGAAAAGAATTTTCTAATATTATTTCCTGTTTGTGGCATGTGTACACTCCAAATGTAAAATGTTTTCATTTATGAAAAAAATCTTAGGTTTTGATGTCAGAAATTCTGGTTGATATGAAAACTACTGGTAAAGAAAGGTCTCCCTTTAAAGACCATACAACTGATGAATCGGTAACCATGATATGTTGCTGTTATCTATTAGCTTTCACGGGCTGACTGTTGTTCTTTGGATTGGTGTTCCCATCTGCTTGGTCTGTTGACTTTGGCATTTTTAAAAACAAGCAACTGAAGAGCCTGCTCATTATATTTTGTTATGTTACATTCCTTTCACAACAGCAGAGGCATTCTCAAAGTTTTTGCTCCTTGGAAATTTAAAAGGTGGTTTTCATTTATTGTCTACTGCATGCCAGGATGTCCTTGCTGCCATAGATGCAGTAGAGAAAAGGTAGACATTCCTGCACTCCTGGATATTACTATCAAAGTACTTTTTTTTCCTCCAAAGACATTTGAGGAATTTATTTCTCTTCGATTTTACATGTCCTTATAAGAAATATAAATGATGCAGCACTATCAAACTGCTGGGATGGAATGCTCCAAACTTAATTTCCCTTTAAGACAGAAGTCAGTTTGATAGTCTTGTATTCCTTCATCAAATTTCTCTTTCAGCTATTGTGATTTTTTGTGACTTCTACTTATTTTTTCAATTTTCTCACTTAGTTAAGAAACTTTACAAAATGAATAAAATGGTGAACTCTCTTCCGGGTTTTTTGTTTTGTTTTAGGTAACTAAGAAACTTAATAGGAGAAAATATTACCTATTTTTGATTATCCTATATTTGTTGCTATTTTGTGACTATAAATCGCATTTTTCTTAGACCATGTTTTAAAGTTAGGCTTAGCCAAAAAACATCACACTTTCTTTACATTACATTTAACATTCAGAGTATCTTAAGTCTTGTAACTGGAAAGAAGTTCTATGGCTTATTTTTTTTTCCTTACTGCGATACCATTGAAAAAATAGAAATATGAAAAGTTTATATGCCCAGACCTCCTAAATTCCATCATCATCATCATCATTATCATCATCACTGGCAATTAATATGATAATTTCAAAGTTATCAGATGTAAATTCATCTAAAAATTTTGAAGCCATTTCTATTTTTTCTTCTTAAGGTTACTGTGTACATTCTCTATTCAATGAGCATTTCTTTATAGTTTATAATCTGGTATCTAGAACAAAATATTCTATATCTTTTAAAATTCATTTTTTAAACTTAGAAATACAGTCTTAGTTGTGGTTTACTAGAATTTATTAAGTCCATTTTCATCTGAGTTGTGTTTTAAAATCCTAATTTTTGTAGTTTTCTAAACTTATTTTATCTCCTGATAATCTTATTTTTTTAACTCTGTAGTTAAAAGCTTTTAAAATAATGCTGACAGGGCTATTCCTTTCTATCTTACCTTCATCATTTTGATCAAGTTAATATTTTAGTTCACTTAGTAATTTTTATATATCTACATTTACATGTTTTAGTTCACTCGGTAATTTACATTTATAATCACATAATTACAAATATAATAATCACATGAATGTTAAGACAGTTTAAGAGTCTATTAGTGAAGTGAAAAATGAATATTAAATAAATGTCCTGAATTTTCAAAATTAAAGATTTTTAATAAGAATTTTAATCTGTCATTAAATGTACAGTGTAAAAGATACAGTTATATGAATGTCTGTGAATTCTGTGAGTTCCTTTATCAGCATAGTTACTTTAATGTCCTTCAAAATTAATTTCACATTAATTTAAAGAAGAATTGTCAGAATTAAATATCTCTATAAGGGTAGTTATATATTTCATTTAAGAAATGCTATTCTTTGAATGCCTATGCTGCTGTTAAGGTCTAATTTGTGTTACAACTATTTGAGAAAGATGAAATTAAATCTCTAATGCTTAAGGAATAGATTGGGTGAAACATTTGCATGAACCTGTTATTTCTCCTTAAGTGTACAGTAAAATGTCATCACTTTATATTGCCTAAAATTTTATTTATAAATGGAAACATTCAAGTAATTCTTAATAAGAGTTGAAATTTATTAAATGTGTCAATACATAGTACTCTAATATTATATTTGCTAAAAGTTACTTTATTATACATATAAATATTTTTATATTATATATAAATAGGTCAATAATAAAATCTTAATTGTTATTGATTATTAGAATTATATTCTTTTCCCCACAACTCTCACTCACCACCTTTTAAAAATATAATGGATTTTCCTAATAGTTCAGACAAATGTAGATAAGTGAAATTTTACTGTATTTTCAAATTTCTGTGAATTTGTATTTGGGCACTTATATTTTTGACTTGAATACAAACACTTACTCATTTTTACTATGGTCTTATGAGAAGGAAGTGGTAAACTTGATTTGAGTTTACTGCATATAAGTAATATATTAGTAAAAGTCTATCCAATGTAATCTCTACACTGAAACCACACTGTAATGCTATTTGTCATGCAGTGGAGTTAAGTCTATTTAAGATGGGCCTGCCTGAAGGTCAGGCAGTGGAATTTAAATATCTAAATACTGAAAGAACCTGGAATTAAATTATCTCACATGTATATCGGGGTCCATCCACAGACTTCCACCATACAAAGTTACAGTGACGTTACAGTGTGTTTACGTTGAAAGTAAACAATGCAGACATTTATTTTTACTTTCTTATTGTAGGCTCCCAGCAGTCTTATGGAGACGCTTGAACAGCATCTAAATACATTAGAAGGAAAGAAACCTGGAAACAAGTACGCATTAGCTGTATATTCTAAATAAGATGAAAAATATTAGAGTCGTTCTAAGAATGAGATTTATCATGGTACAACTTATATTGCTCAGTTTTAGGGCTTGCTTTGTTGTAATTTTCTGGGCTTCCTCAGAACCCCTACCCTTCCTATTATGACAGTGGGTATAGACAATCTCTCTGCAGGCTAATGCAGCAAATTAGTAGATTGTACCAACATTAACTGAACCTAATGATTTGAACATTTGCCCTTGGAAGGAATTCACAGTATATGGAAAAATAGTTACTCATGTTTAAAATCGAAGCTGTTATCATTGGACATGAGTGAAAACAAGCACAATTTCACAAGCAGCCTTGATTACTCTATTATTGTTATCAACACCACTGTGAAAAAAGAAAAACCCTCAAGTATAGTTTTTGGACTCCAGTCTCTCCCTATTTGAGCCATTAGACATGGCATGCTACTGACATTTTATTCATAGATCCTTTTATATAGAGAATAGCAATCAAGTAGTGATAAGTACAATTTTACTAGATTTTCATACCTTTGTGTTTGGGTACCTATATTTTTGACTATTTTTCCCCACTGCATGCACAAAATGTCCAGGTTCCTTCCCCCCCTCCCCATCTCTCCAACAGGTCTGAAGCTTGTCTATTCACAAGGCCTGGTGCTTTCCAATCTTTATGCCTTATTCAGACTGTAATTCTGTGAGTCTTAGGATGCTCACCCCCCCTTGTCCTGCTTTGTAAATCTTATGCATCCTGGGAGGGCCATCTCCAGTCCTACTTTCTCATGAAGCCTTTCTTTATCCTGAACTGCTCAGTATTGTGGCTATTTCTTTTTTTACATGTATGATTTAAGTAGATTTTCTGAATCTAAAGGTTAGGGACTATTTTACACTTCATTATGTCCATTTAAACACCTAATGTAGGTCCTCTACAGAGAGAGTTTGGAATCTGTCTTTGTTGATGATACCAACTTTCTGTTTATTCCATTTAGGTTGACAGCAGGAGTTAGTAGAGATAACCAGTGTAATGATCATTTCAGGACTGTAGGCTGATCACAGATTTTACCTATAACAGAGCTATCAAAATGCAACTGTTTTCTGACTTTCTTCCCTCTGGACATTCTCCCAGAATCTAGGCTTGTGTCTTGATGTTACTTGTTTTTTCTGGTTATTTCATTAGCTGTGTTATTTCTATAATATTTTTTCAAGTTAGTGTAGAAAATATTGCATGTTTTAAATTTGCAACGATAAGCAACAGCGTAAGAGTCTTCCAGACAATTATGGCAGAGCTATTTGGAATGATGGATAGCAGGAGCTCTCAGGGGCTCTTTCAAGGTTGTTTCCACAGTCCAGGCTCTGCCTCCAATCTCAGTGTGGCCAGGGATGATCAGACTTGACATGAGAGTATGTTAGCTCACAATAAGAGATGCCCTAGTCCAGTTATTTCTGGGTCCACCCTCTATTAGGGTATCTGGGAAGCCAAATGAGTTGCCTAGGATTTCAGAAAATGCAGACAGGAAGCCAAGAAATTCTTCTGCTCCTGTGACAGAAGGACCTCTTTAGCTAAGGAAATATGCATATCCCCTAAAGTTAAAATCTCTCTTGTGCAGTGCTGGATGCACACTATAAGTCAGCTTCTCTGCATTGTATTCCCACTCAGGGTTCCCCATACCCCACATAGGGCCACACCCTTCCCTTGTTTTTTTTTGTTAAATCTATCAGTGCTGCAGTCACAAAGAAGCCTCCTTGGGTAGCTAGAATGGGTCTCATTAGCCCTGACTTCCAATCTAAATTTGCCCCCTTGTGGTCACCACAAGCTATTTTTGAAAAAAAAAAAAAAAATAGCTATGGACATTTAGTTACATTTCTAGAAAAGTGAAATTTAAAATTCAATAATCCTCCATTTTGAATTACTTTTTTCTTAGAATAATTTTTATTTTTCCTTTAAAATCATTTTATGCTTGTCATATTTCTCTTCTGAATTGGCTAAAACCACATTTGAACTTGTCTTTTGCTTATTCCCTATTATTAAAAATGAATGAACTATAGTAGTTAACTATTCTCTTCTTTGTATGTTTGTGCTTACCTTGGAACTTAAGTGAAGGGTGAGTACTGTATGGAGTGAGTTTTTTTGCATTTGGTAATTACTAAAAATGCAAAAAAACCTCTTAAAATTCCACATTTGGTATTTAGAACATGTAAAACTGATTTCTGTCCCTTTTACACATCTGTGTTTTTTCATTATGCTTTATTTTTGTCTCCCAAGTTGACTAGCATAAATGGTTTTACTTTCTTTTGGTCTTCTTGGATCTAGACTAACAGTCTCTCTTAGATGTATATATGTATATATATATTTATATATTCCTCTTAGATTTTAGAAATGAAAGTTTTTTTATTTGTTTAGTAAACAAAAGATTTCCCCATGGCTTATAGCATAAATGCCAAAAGAGAAATTTATAAAGAAAATTAGTTACTTAAAATTGTTTTATTTGTCTTCTGGTCACAGTGTAAAACTATTCTAACCTCTAAGCCAAGTATATACATAAATTGAAGCATTTGCAAATGTCTGTTATAAAGAATATGTATGCCCTTTATATTTAGTGCCTTGTGTCCACTACTATTTATTTTTGTAATTATGTGCAATACTCTGTGATATACCTTTATATATTATCTGTGTCTATAATTCCACAGGACAAAAGAGAAAAATTTATTTTATTATTTATGTGGGTTTACTAAGTGTTGAAGTTACAGGAAATTTAAGATAAATCTTTTGTAATTCAAGTTATTTGAAGGATGTAGATAGATGTTTCACATCTTTTTTTTTTTTTTTTGGCTAGCATTTATACTCAAAACTACATAGGGATTATTGTTATGACTCAAATAAAACTTAACAAAATATTCTATTTGACAGCTTCCTATTAACATCTTGGAAGGAAATATGGACATTTGCTGTGTTCATAGTGAAACCCAAGAGTTTGTAGTAATTTTACGGAATTTAGAGTAGATTACTTATATGGGTCATTCATTTTCTTCTAAAATTATCTTAATGCCTTGTTTTTCCAACATGGTTCATTACCTACTAGATTTTTCTAGGTGAAATTATTAATATAAGTATTGGTCTTTTTAATAAATATTATCTATATATAAACGATGTAGCATCTTCTTTCCTAAAGGGCAATGACTAACAGGGTGGAAAATCAAGCAAGAAACACATAAGAAGAGCAATTTATATGTTGTGTAAGAGAGAAGCAAATGTGCCAAGCTTATCTGTGTTTTGGGGGTTGGAATGTGGAATGAGCATAGGCTCTGAGGAGCAGGTAGACTTGGACTAGAGTCTGGAATCCACCATTGAAGCATGATGAGACATGGGAAAGTTATTAACCTCTCTGAGCCTGGGAACCTTCAGATTTTAATCAGTGATTAATGGTGCTTTTGAAAGCTATTGGAGCACCTCTGGTTCTCACCCTTTTAATTAAATCATGGCAGCAGCCAACTCTGGTTTATGAAAACAGAGGTCACACATCCTGACAGTTTTGTTTCACAGAAAATAACTTTTTAAAGACTTCTGGTTAATTTATTGATTATAGAATGAATACATGAATATATTCTAATTTAAAAATTCAAATAATACAGAAAATGTCAGGTGATAGGTAAAGTGCTAGGGATATAAAACAATGGGATGAGTTCCTTCCTTTCAAAAAACTTAGTATCTAGTGAAGAAGATAGAGAATTAAACAGGCAACTAAGATATAATGTGGCAAGTGGGATGATATCTCAACAGAGACAGTAGATTTTTGTTTGTTTGCATAATTCATGGGATAACTCTAAGTATCATTTAGTAATATTGTTTATGTGGAAGCTTGGCAAAATGATTCTTGTACCAATTATGATTTTTCATACTTAAGTACGATATTCTTTTTTATAGCAGGTAGAACAATTCTATCATTTTTATTGTATCTTCATTCTTGCTATGGGGTAGAAGATGTTATAGAAGAAGTTATAATATTTTAGGTATTAGTTCGGAGATGTATTTCTAAAGCCCTTGATTTTTTTTTACTTTTTATTTTTTTTTGAGACAGAGTCTCGCTGTGTCTCCTAGACTGGAGGGAGCGCAGGGTGCGATCTCAGCTCACTGCAACTTCCACCCACCAGAGTCAAGCGATTCTCCGCCTCAGCCTCTTGAGTAGCTGGGATTACAGGCGGGTGCCACACAGCCAGCTAATTTTTGGTTTGTGTGTGTGTGTGTGTGTGTGTGTGTGTGTGTGTATTTTTAGTAGAGACAGGGTTTCGCCATATTGGTCAGGCTGGTGTTGAACTCCTGACGTCAAGTGATCTGCCCGCCTTGACCTCCCAAAGTGCTGGGATTATAGGTGTGAGCCACCCCACCTGGGCTATTCTCTTTTCTTTATTAGTATTTATAATTGTATCAATATCACTAAGAACTGGTTTATGAAAATTGCTTGAGAGAGAAACAAATTAATTTAAATTAATTCATTCTTAGAAAGTGACCATGCCAAAGGCTTCTATGCTTTCTTTGAAGAATTCAGGCTATTATTTTCTTGAATTTTTATTCAGATTTAACTCTCTTCTTTTTCCATACATAAAGGGAAAAAATAGTGGGAGTGAATAAATTATTAGCCAAAACTCACTAGGACATTTTCTACCTTATGCTGTACTAGATTTTTAGGTTCTTAAGTAATTTACTGTAGATATTTCAGTAGACCCTTTGACATGAACAGTATAGATAAAGGTATATCCTTTCCCTCATAGACTGTATTACTCTTAAGATAACTTTTAGCCAAACTCCATGTAACCAAGTTGTTACCCTTATGCTTGTTATATAGCGGAATTTTCTGTGCCCTTGCTACCTGTTGTTTATATACATTTTAGGTAGAAATTAAATTCAAACAAAAAATGGCAGGCATGTATTTGCAAATGAAGTTGAACTTAAAAGATATTAACTTGGGCCGGGCGCGGTTGCTCACGCCTGTAATCCCAGCACTTTGGGAGGCCGAGGTGGGCAGATCACGAGGTCAGGAGATCGAGACCATCCTGGCTAACACTATGAAAGCCCATCTCTACTAAAAATACAAAAAAAAAAAAAAAAGCTGAGTGTGGTGGCAGGCGCCTGTAGTCCCAGCTAGTCGGGAGGCTGAGACAGGAGAATGGCGTGAACCCGGGAGGTGGAGCTTGCAGTGAGCCGAGATCGCACCACTGCACTCCAGCCTGGATGACAGAGTGAAACTCCGTCTCAAAATATATATATATTAACTTGGCGTATAATACTGTTAAATTTGCTATGTCCAATAAGACAGAAATTCAAAATATTGTACAAAATTCTACTTACTAAATTTCTGCTGTAATTTTCTTTTGCTGCTGCTATGTGTGTGATATTTTCTCTGTAGATGAGTAAAAAGTCATCCCTGCCATTCACTAAGACGGTGAATATAGGCTGCTTATTGAAATGTATTTAGTCTTCATCTTGTTTTGTTATTCATTTTTCACCAACTGAAGTTAGTAAAATGTGAACTGTTCTGGCAGTTATTTCCAAAGCACTTTGCTAGAAATGATCTGCAATAGTCAATGCTACCAGTAATGTAACTTAAAATTCACCCTTTCCTAATTTTCCCTCATTTTCTTAGAAAAAAGCATCGAAGTTGCTGTTTGTTTCCTAGCTCCCACTAGTTATAACAGGATGATGGGAATATTTTTCCTAGAATATTCTTGCTAGGGTTTTTATTACAGCCATAGGAAAAAACAAAAAACAAAAAACAGACTTCAAGGGTATGAATATGGAAGCCGAGACATATTTCAGGCACAGGGCCCATAGGGATCTTCACAGTGTACTTTAACCTTAGTGATCTAAACCACTGGGTGTTGGGGTATTTTATAATTCTACAAAGCATGGTTTTTTCCAAGCCTTCTGAAAATAGTTTTAAATTCCCGTTTGGACAGTTTGTATTTATGGACATAGGCAATAATGTTTGACTCAAAGAATTTGAGTTGCTAGAGATATAGAAAATAATGTTGAATTTAAGTATTTCTAGTACTGGAAATTAAGTAGATGGAAAACAGTGGAAGGGGATGTCATTATTAACTAAAAGATTAAAAGTTTTTAAAAAATAGTTTGTCCATTATTTTAAAAGTCTGTATATAAAACAAGTTAATGCTTGACCAAGTGAAATCCAACTTAAAAGCTTCTACAAATATATTCACATATATATTCAGTTTTAATTTTTTTTATGTTGCCTTTTAGATCTGGTGCTCCCTCTCCATTAAGTAAGGTAAGTTTGGTTTTCTGTTTAGGGGGTTCTTTGTTTTTCGCTTTTTACCGTTTTACCATCATAAAGTGTACAGTTCAGTGGCATTATGTACCTTTACACTGTTGTACAACCATCCCCACTATCCATTTCCAGAACTTGTTTTTATCTTTCAAAACTGTAACTATACCATTAAACAATAACTCCCCACCTCCCTCTCTCCCCGAGCGCCTGGTAACCACCATTCTACTTTCTGTCTCTATGAATTTGATTACTCTGGGAACCTCATGTATGTGAACTCATATAGTATCTGTCCTTTGGTGGCTGGTTTATTTCACTTAGCATGTCTTCAAGGTTCAGCCATGTTGTACCATGTGCCTGAGTTTCTTCCCTTTTGAAGGCCGAATTATATTCCATTATATGTATATACCACACTTTATTCATGCATTCATCTGTCAGTAGATATTTGCTTTTTTATATCATTTAGGTTTATGAATAATGCCTCTGTGAATGTGGGTGTACAAATATCTATTTAAGTCCCTGGTTTTGATTCTTTGGGGGTATATACCCAGAAGTGGGATTGCTAGGTCATATGGTAATTCTAATTTAAATTGTTTGAGGAAAGGTAAGTTACGTTTTTATGTATCCTCCTTTATATTTGTCTCTAAGTCCAATGTAGTATAGTATATGCAATTTAGTCCTTTGTTTGGACTAAATATTTTTAATGTTGGAGAGATTTTCATGTATTTATATTACAGTAGAAAACAAATGTTATCGGTAGAATGTTTTAATAGTTGTAAAAGAATTTTACATATTCTAAATCAGAGTCCTATGAGATGGGTAAGCATGTTTCAATGGTAGAGAAATCCATTGTAATGGGGTGTCTTTCCACAAATATGCCTTTTAGACAGTCTACTATAATAATTTAATAACTCATTTACCTCCTCATCTCTTTTTTACCATGTGGAAGGACAGGATTAGGGTTATTAGTGACAAGAGTATTTACTTCTATAGGTCTGTAGTTCACATTTACCATTGTATTCTTCAGACAAAAATGTAATAGATGTGTTTTTTCCTCTATGACAAATTTCCATTATATAATTGCTGTCATTACAGATATTCAAGGATATCATTATAGCTACACTGGTGATCTCCAGACACCATGTATTATGCCAGTGATGGGTTGGCTGACTGCCTAAGATCCCCTCAGGGACCTTGAAAAATCAGTCAAATAAAACAAACAAGTGAAAAGCTCCATTTATTCTGATATAAGGCCAGGTTTAAAACCATTATGTCTATGTGAAAAACTCCAATACGTAACTGCTGAGTAGAGTGTCATAAAATTGTGGCGGCCTTTGGGTTGGTCTGTTTCTACATTTTGGCCAAATTGAATTTTACTGACTTTTTCTTTTTGTAATAACAGATTATTTGGGTTCTGTTTTCCTCGCTTTTACATCTCCTCGGAGCTTGTTGTTCCAAGGCATTTTTAATGGGCTTCTGTAGAGTTTCATTTTTTGCATTTATGTTGATAATATTTATTGCTGTCATTAAGTTCTCAGTGTTTCCTCAATATCATTTTTCTAAACTTATTTACATGTATTGGCTTTTAAAAACGTTTTCTTAGAGGATTTCTCATTGTTCCCAATGGATGACATACAATTAGCTTTAACTAGTCCTTTCTCTTCCATTGATCATGTTTTGTATTCCATTTGGAAGATTTGGATTTTTGTTGAAGAGAGAGGTCTGAGTTGATATTTTCTGATCAGCAACATCCACACTGCTTATGTGTCCACCTTTCTTGAAGTGCTGAATGCTTGACACTTGCATACCTCTTGAATTTTGACTTTTGGATTAGTTATATTCTTGGACAAATATATTATTTAAGTCTGTAAATTTCTTATCTCCTCAGGGTTTTTTTTTCAAATTATTCTTTTTTTTATTATTATTATACTTTAAGTTGTAGGGTACATGTGCATAACGTGCAGGTTTGTTACATATGTATACTTGTGCCATGTTGCTGTGCTGCACCCATCAACTCGTCAACACGCATCAACTCGTCCTTTACATCAGGTATAACTCCCAATGCAATCCCTCCCCCCTCCCCCCTCCCTGTGATAGGCCCCGGTGTGTGATGTTCCCCTTCCCGAGACCAAGTGATCTCATTGTTCAGTTCCCACCTATGAGTGAGAACATGCAGTGTTTGGTTTTCTGTTCTTGTGATAGTTTGCTGAGGATGATGGTTTCCAGCTGCATCCATGTCCCTACAAAGGACACAAACTCATCCATTTGTGTGGCTGCATAGTATTCCGTGGTGTATATGTGCCACATTTTCTTAATCCAGTCTGTCACTGATGGACATTTGGGTTGATTCCAAGTCTTTGCTATTGTGAATAGTGCTGCAATAAACATACATGTGCATGTGTCTTTATAGCAGCATGATTTATAATCCTTTGGGTATATACCCAGTAATGGGATGGCTGGGTCATATGGTACATCTAGTTCTAGATCCTTGAGGAATCGCCATACTGTTTTCCATAATAGCTGAACTAGTTTACAATCCCACCAACAGTGTAAAAGTGTTCCTATTTCTCCACATCCTCTCCAGCACCTGTTGTTTCCTGACTTTTTAATGATCGCCATTCTAACTGGTATGAGATGGTATCTCATTGTGGTTTTGATTTGCATTTCTCTGATGGCCAGTGATGATGAGCATTTTTTCATATGTCTGTTGGCTGTATGAATGTCCTCTTTTGAGAAATGTCTGTTCATATCCTTTGCCCACTTTTTGATGGGGCTGTTTGTTTTTTTCTTGTAAATTTGTTTGAGTTCTTTGTAGGTTCTGGATATTAGCCCTTTGTCAGATGAGAAGATTGCAAAAATTTTCTCCCATTCTGTAGGTTGCCTGTTCACTCTGATGGTAGTTTCTTTTGCTGTGCAGAAGCTTTTTTTTTTATTATTTAATTTATTTATTATTATTATACTTTAAGTTGTAGGGTACATGTGCATAACGTGCAGGTTTGTTACATATGTATACTTGTGCCATGTTGGTCTGCTGCACCCATCAACTCGTCCTTTACATCAGGTATAACTCCCAATGCAATCCCTCCCCCCTCCCCCCTCCCCATGATAGGCCCCAGTGTGTGATGTTCCCCTTCCTGAGTCCAAGTGATCTCATTGTTCAGTTCCCACCTATGAGTGAGAACATGCGGTGTTTGGTTTTCTGTTCTTGTGATAGTTTGCTAAGAATGATGGTTTCCAGCTGCATCCATGTCCCTACAAAGGACGCAAACTCATCCTTTTTTATGGCTGCATGGTATTCCATGGTGTATATGTGCCACATTTTCTTAATCCAATCTGTCACTGATGGACATTTGGGTTGATTCCAAGTCTTTGCTATTGTGAATAGTGCTGCAATAAACATACGTGTGCATGTGTCTTTATAGCAGCATAATTTATAATCCTTTGGGTATATCCCCAGTAATGGGATGGCTGGGTCATATGGTACATCTAGTTCTAGATCCTTGAGGAATCGCCATACTGTTTTCCATAATGGTTGAACTAGTTTACAATCCCACCAACAGTGTAAAAGTGTTCCTATTTCTCCACGTCCTCTCCAGCACCTGTTGTTTCCTGACTTTTTAATGATCGCCATTCTAACTGGTGTGAGATGGTATCTCATTGTGGTTTTGATTTGCATTTCTCTGATGGCCAGTGATGATGAGCATTTTTTCATATGTCTGTTGGCTGTATGAATGTCTTCTTTTGAGAAATGTCTGTTCATATCCTTTGCCCACTTTTTGATGGGGTTGTTTGTTTTTTTCTTGTAAATTTGTTTGAGTTCTTTATACATTCTGGATATTAGCCCTTTGTCAGATGAGTAGATTGCAAAAATTTTCTCCCATTCTGTAGGTTGCCTGTTCACTCTGATGGTAGTTTCTTTTGCTGTGCAGAAGCTCTTTAGTTTAATTAGATCCCATTTGTCAATTTTAGCTTTTGCTGCCGTTGCTTTTGGTGTTTTAGACATGAAGTCTTTGCCCATG